>NW_010528260.1:4344-11131 GCF_000687285.1 Phaethon lepturus | reverse complement strand
TTGTGAGCGAAGTAAGGAGAGGGGTCAGCAAAACTGCTACCATGGACTTCCGGAGGGCAGACTTTGGCCTGTTCAGGTCGCTGGTTGAGAGAGTCCCTGGGGAGACAGTCCTGAAAGGCAAAAGGGTCCAGGAAGGCCGGACAGTCTTCAGGAAGGAAATCTCAAAGGCGCAGGAGCAGGCGGTCCCCTTGTTCCATAAGAAGAGATGGTGGGGAAGGCGACTGGCCTGGCTGAACAGGGAGATTTTGCTGGGACTCAGGGAAAAGAGGAGAGTTTATCACCTCTGGAAGAAGGGGAAGTCAACTCAGGAAGAGTACAAGGATCTTGTTAGGTCAAGCAGGGACAAAATCAGAAAGGCAAAAGCCCAGATAAAGTTCAGTCTGGCCACGGTCATAAAGGATAATAAAAAATGCTTCTACAAATATATTAACAACAGAAAGAGAGGCAAGGAGAATCTCCAGCCCTTACTGGATATGGGGAGGAACATTGCCTCCAAGGACGAGGACAAGGTTGAGGTACTTAATGCCTTCTTTGCCTCAGTCTTTAATAGCCAGTCCAGGTATCCACAGGATATTCAGCCGCCTGAGCTGGAAGACAGGGATGGAGAGCACAATAAACTCCTCATAATCCAGCAGGAAACAGTTAAGGACCTGCTAAGACACCGGCATACCCACAAGTCTATGGGGCCTGATGGGGTCCACCCAACAGTACTGAGGAAGCTGACAGAGGAGCTTGCCAAACCACTCTCCATCATCTGTCAGCAGTCCTGGTTAACAGGGGAGGTCCCAAACAACTGGAGGCTTTCCAGTGTGACGCCCATCTACAAGAAGGGACAGAAGGAGGATTTGGGGAACTACAGGCCTGTCAGCCTGACCTCAGTACTGGGAAAGATCATGGAGCGGTTCTTCTTGAGGTTGCTCACAGGGCACGTGAAGGACCAAGGGATCAGGACCAGCCAGCATGGGTTCATGAAAGGCAGGTCCTGTGCTTGACCAACTTGATCTCCTTCTATGACCAGGTGAACCGCCTAGTGGATGAGGGAAGGGCTGTGGATGTTGTCTACCTGGACTTCAGTAAAGCCTTTGACAGTGTTTCCCACAGCATTCTCCTGGAGAAACTGGCAGCTCATGACTTAGGTATACTCTTTGCTGGGTGAAGAACTGGCTGGATGGCTGAGCTCAGAGGGTTGTGGCGGATGGTGTTAAATCCAGCTGGTGGCCGGTCACAAGCAGTGTTCCCCAGGGCTCCGTTCTGGGGCCGGTCTTGTTTAGTATCTTTATTGATGATCTGGATGAGGGGATTAAGTGCTCCCTCAGTAAGTTTGCAGACGACACCAAGTTAGGTGGGAGTGTTGTTCTGCTGGAGGGTAGGACATCTCTGCAGAGGGATCTGGACAGGCGGGATCGATGGGCTGAGGTCATATTTTTTCCTGTGGGTGC
Organism: Phaethon lepturus; assembly: GCF_000687285.1. NCBI lineage: Eukaryota > Metazoa > Chordata > Aves > Phaethontiformes > Phaethontidae > Phaethon > Phaethon lepturus. Next base: position 9,692 of record NW_010528260.1, on the reverse strand, counting down.
TTATTCTGACCACTAGGAAAAGGTTCAGGGCTACATATTTAAGTAGAGCAGGGTTCCACAGGGTCTTGAGAATCACATATGATTTTCCAGCTAACTTCATTCCTAAATACTTGGTCAAGCTTTTGGCTATGTGTCTAAAAGTCCTTTAAATCCATTAAGTTCTTCGTTCAAAGCAGCTTGATTTAGGACGTTTAAGGTTTTGACTGACTTAACGTGAAAAAACAGATGGTTTAGGGCCTCCATGTATTGAGATGCCTGGCCTCAGCTTCAAGATATTGGTCCAGAAAGAATTACTTCCTCTTCATATGAACATAGTGAGCTTGGAAAAGATCTTCTGGCTCACCAGTTTGTGGGTGAAAAGCACCATCACCTCATGGGCCAGGATGGGTGAGTGCTTTGGAGATATCTGGGGTTTTGTTTTCTTGTAGATTTGATACTGTATCAAAACTGTAGCTGAATTTTCATATTCTTACTTAAGAGCTGGAAAGTAATCCTCTTACCTGTTGAGCACAGTGAAGTTATTTTTTCAAAGATCTCGAAGAGATTCAATTTTCATGGTCTGTTTCATGGCCTAATTGTCATGCTCAAGGCCACACTAGCACTCACCTGTGTCAGTATTTTACATACTCCTTGTGAAGATCTTTCTAAGATCTAAGATCTGCTACTCATCTTGGAAACGCTTCCTGCTCTCTTTTACAACAAATATAAATCTTTCTTCTATTCAAATACATTCTGAACAAAATTGAAATAAGCTCTTAAATAAGCTCTTTAAAAGTGACCTCTCTTTTCTTTTTGCCTTTACAGCCTCCTGTTCATTATGTAGTTTGTGTTGTATAGTACATTTCAGGAATTTTTTTTATGTTTCTTAGTAGTAAAAGAGTAATCTTGGCTCCCCATTCTTCACCAGTTACTGCCACTTTTTCTTCCATCTTTGAAGATGGAAGAAATCATGCCATCATCAATGCTATTAAGCAACAAGACTCACCATGTATTTGAAGTGCAGGGATAATCTAATGAAATATTCAAACTCTTCAAATTATTTCTGTGGTACTGTTTGAGATCCATGGATTTTGAAAGACAAATCAGAGTGGAGCATAAATTCTTCAGTTTGAAAACCTGTTCTGCTGAGTCGACACAAAGGTTTCCCCAGGTAGTCATCAACTGTAAGGGAGAGATGCTACTCCAAAGTGTTTCTAGTGCATTTTCACTCCACACTAGATTCCTTACTAGGGCACATCAGTTTAACTTCAGTGATCTATATCAGTTTACACATGAAGAGGATCTTGCCTAGTAAGATCAAACATGGTATTTGTCATTGGCTTCTTGTAAGATCTAGACAGGTACAACATGCAGTGTGGTTTCATCTCCCCAGTTTTTATTCATCTTATGGAACAAGGAAGAGAGTGCTCCGTTCTTTGTTCCCTTGATAGAAAGGGCAGCTCTTTCCAGAGGTCACAGTATACAGATGTGCTTTTGTACAAATACAGGTGAGAATGTGAGTGTGGAGTCTTAAGCACTTAGCTTAAGATTAAGAAGGGCTGGAAGGTGGCAGGAGAGAAAATATTCAGAGAGCAGGAACTCAAAAGGTCAGCTCTTTAAAATGAAATTCCAGCTTGAAAATAGGTAACAAAGTTTTTGTGGTTTAAATATTCCAATCACTCTTTGAGACCCATGTTACTTTCTGAGGTTCACTCACATTGTAGACACAGGGTGTAATCTTTGAGTGGCAGGTCTGCAAATAACTAACCTTCTCAAACTGTCAGGACTTCTAGCAGAATTTCCTGAGGTAGGATTGCAATATAAATACTGTTGTGACACTCAGCACTGCAACAAGTTTAGAAAAGTCATTGTGTTTTTCCATGTTTTAGGATCGAGTGCTCCCTCAGTAAGTTTGCAGATGACACCAAGTTGGGTGGGAGTGTTGATCTGCTGGAGGGTAGGAGGGCTCTGCAGAGGGATCTGGACAGGCTGGATTGATGGGCTGAGATCAACTATATGAGGTTGAATAAGGCCAAGTGCTGGGTCCTGCACTTCGGCCACAACAACCCCATGCAAAGCAACAGACTTGGGGAGGAGTGACTGGAGAGCTGCCTGGTAGAAAAGGACCCGGGGGTGCTGGTTGAGAGCCGGCTGAACATGAGCCAGCAGTGTGCCCAGGTGGCCAAGAAGGCCAACAGCATCCTGGCCTGTATTCGAACTAATGTGGCCAGCAGGAGTAGGGAAGTGATTGTGCCCCTGTACTCGGCACTGGTTGAGGCTGCACCTTGAATCCTGTGTTCAGTTTTGGGCCCCTCACTATTAGAAGGACATTGAGTTGTTGAAGCATGTCCAAAGAAGGGCAACGAAAATCGTGAGGGGTCTGGAGCACAAGTCTTATGGGGAGCAGCTGAAGGAACTGGGCTTGTTCAGTCTGGAGAAGAGGAGGCTGAGGGGAGACCTTATCGCTCTCTACAACTACCTGAAAGGGGGTTGTGGCAAGGGTGTTGGTCTCTTCTCCCAAATAACTAGTGATAGAACAAGAGGAAATAGCCTCAGGTTGCACCAGGGGAGGTTTAGATTAGATATTAGGAAAAATTTCTTTACAGAGAGAGTGGTCAAGCATTGGAACAGGCTGCTCAGGGAGGTGGTGGAGTCACCATCACTGGAAGTGTTCAAAAAAACATGTAGATGTGGCATTTCTGGATATGGTTTAGTTGGCATGGTGCTGTTGGGTTGGTGATTGGACTTGATGATCTTAAAGGTCTTTTCCAACCTTAATGATTCTGTGATTCTGTTTTCCAGATACAGAAGCACAGAGAGACCTCATGAAAATAGTTTAGTCAACTTTTCCTTCAAATGTAAACAAATATTCCCAATCTATAATTGCAAGTGTACCCTGATATTCATAATAGAGACACAGTGCTCATGATGATGTTGTTCATCTGATCAAAGTGTCCACTACACACTCAGTCACCTACAAATATACACTTACAATGACCTAAAGAAACACATCATTCTCTTTCTTATCCACAGAGGATGTATTTGCCTTCCATTTTATTTAGTTACCTACTTATTGAAATGTAAAACTACATATCTGCTTTCAGGATTTAACAATGTCTGTTGGCATCAGGGATTTTCATATACTCTACCTCCAAGACAGATGGAATTGGCATGCAGCTGTAGCCTGCAGTAGTGCACACCTTGAATCAATCATGATGGTCTTTATGAACCAGCATGCTCCTTGATCCTGCAGGATTGTACAGAAGGCATGTGTCACTTCTCAGCCTCAAGGTTAAGGAGATGGGAGTTGAGTCCTCCTGCTAGTGAAGGTGTGGTGGTGGAAGAAAGAGTGAAGAGAGAAGAGCCTTGGAAAGGCAGGTTAAATGCAACTGCTGCCACTACAGTAGGAGAGCAGAAGTACAGGTGGCTGTGGCTGCTTTGGGGAAGAATTGATGATCATTCTAGCTATGTAGCTGCTAAATCATCCAGCTCATCTGTCTCCTCATAAGCAACAGCAAGCTGGCACAAACAAAAAGAGAGTGGATTCCGAGCTATTATATCACTTGTAGCATCTTAGTGCCCTAGTTAGATGTCTTCTGGCTCATGTAGAGAATAAGCCCCATGTGAATACACTGGTATATGTTCCTATAACACTGATACCTTCTGATGTTGCTCCTTAAAGTACTCATCCAAGTCAAGGCTTCTACCAAAAGGTATGTGTGTGGTTGAAAAACAAAGAAATCCCTGAATTGAAAATATATTTGTAAAAAGTCTTTTCCTTCCCCTTCTCATCAAGGCAGAGCCAGATCCTCAGCTGGCATAAATGAATACAGACCACAGGTATGAAGACTTTTGTGTCAAGTGGGCTATTTTGAGCTTAAACAGCAAAGAATCTTATCAGGAGCAAATTTAAATGTACAGAAACAGAGTTTTGCTTAAGGCAAAACCACTGATTTTTAGGACCACCAGTTCTAAAAACATGTATCCCTTTCTTCACCGATCATTTCTATGGGCCCTGCCTCTTCTCACAAATGTTGAGACTACCCAGATGTGTTTTAAAGGGCAGTTTAGATTTCTCTTCTGAGAACAGGAAAATTTCCCATTCATCCACTGCTGTATAAACACTTGGTTTATTTGCGGCTGAACCTTCCTGAATATTATTAATAACTTGAAGAAAAATCATGCTGAATACTTAGGGCTAAGTAAAATGAATGCTTTTTATTTTCACATGTCCCAAGCTAGAATGCGTGCTTTACTATCCAGCTTTGTCTTTGTCTAGTTGTTGAATAGATGCTTTGAAAATTTTTTCCACTCTCCAGCCACATGGAGATGGGATGCAAATCCCACTAAAATTATCTTCACATTAAATCTATTATTAAATTGTGTAATATTTTACTATTACATATAAAGTATAATCAAGTTTTCTATCCCAGGGCATATCAGAGATTGCACAGGGACCCAAATGTCAGTGTCTATGTACTGTCACAGTATGTCTTACCATGAACAAGACAGGCTGTATTCTGATACAAGATACTTCAGCGTAAACAATGTGCCAGATGAACTGGTGCAAATTACATCATTTCCTTTATAAGTTAGAAATCAGTTTCCATTTGGGAAATTTTTGGTGGAAAAAAAACACAAGCTGAGCTCTTAGTGCTTAGTATCAATACAGCGTAAGGATCAGCTACCCACATAAACAGTGCAATATTTAACCCAATGGGATTGTTTGGATAGCAGAGAAAGCCGAGCAGCCAAACACAGAGGGTGGAAACCTTTTCCAACAACTGTAAAAATGCTCACATTCAAGGAAAGACATCATTCTAGCTTGCTCCTTAGTGGAGCAATCATACTGACTTGTACGGGAAAGGGGAGAAAACCAAATCAAGAAGCTTTCAACACTCAAAAGCTTCAGGGAAAGGCAAACTGATTCTGTTCTGCCTGTGAAAATAATTTGTTGTTAAAGCATATAATTAGATGAGACTAAATGCACATGTATCTGTGTCCTGCTTTAAAAAACATCACTCTTGAGTGTTTTATTCTAAGCACTAAATACAAATATATTGATTCCATATAGTACAAAGAGGTTACTGCTAAGGATAAAGGAAAGGGTGGAGAGAAACCCCCTGGGGAGTACAATTGAAGGCTTAGGTGCCGCTTCTCCTCAATCTCTGAGAGAATGAGCCAGGGGAAAAAAAACTTTTCTAGTCAAACATGCTGAGGCCAGCAGCTAACCTCTGAGCTGGAGGAGCCTATCTCATTACAAAGGTACAGCAGAAGCTGATGTATGCATTACTCATCATTCCTAAGACCAAGCTGTGGACAGATGTCTGAAGGTAGTTTTTTGATAAATACAAAAAATTCAGAAACAG
>NW_010528260.1:0-4161 GCF_000687285.1 Phaethon lepturus | reverse complement strand
TCGTAGGGGGTTAAGAACTGCTGAAACATCGTCATGCCAGATGGGTTATCATTTCAATATTCCCAGTGCTATTATTTCAAGAAAAACACCTGTGTGAATAATTGAGTCATATGTTTGCATTAGGAGACCAAAGGAATATTCTTAGAATGTGATCTCTTTAGGATAACAGAAAACATATTTTCTTATTTCACCTTCTCAATCTCAAAGAAGATTTTCCTTTGGAAAAAAACAGCAGGTTTTCAAAGATCTTATCTGATCATGTTCTTTTAATTAAATCCCTTCAACTTAGAAGGAGGAAAAGCACTCTTAAAATGAAAGGTAAATAAAGAATTCAACAGACTATACACAGAGTCAAACTGAGATGAGACCATAAGACAAGAACAAAATTCTCCTTCCTCAGACAAATGAAATGTTCTCATAAATTTCATTCAGTTTTGGACTAAATCCTAGTGTTATATGTTAGTGAGCATGTTAGTGAGCATGTGCTATGTTTGGTATTCAAGCAGCAAAGGGGAAGAGCCTTCTTGTAACATGCTTATCATTTAATCCCAGTTATAACCTTATACAGCAAAAGAACTGGAGAAAAATTCTCCAAAGACTTCTTGGAGATTGTTATGTTACACTGCTGAGTAGAAAACAGTATCTTTCTCAGGTGTACCCTAACAAGAAACTGCATCATACCATTATTCATTCTGGTTCTATTTCAGTCCTTGAATATATTTTCATCGTGCTGCCAATCAATAAGTATGTCAAGTGTGGAGAAACAAAACTTTACTGATGGTTAACAATAATTAACAATTAATTAATTAATAATCTAACAATCCCTAGATTGTGGGCCAACTGGGCTGGCAAGACTTGCCTTGCATACAGTACAGGATGGGATCAAGAGTCGGTGTGGATTTAATGCATTTCATCTTCTGAAAATGTTTTCAGCTCACTACAACAGACCATTGCAAAAATACTGATACCTTTTAGATAATAATTATAACAATGAAATAAGAATAATTTTAACAACATTATTCATATCCATGTGGGAAAAATTCTTTGCATTTCTTTGTAAGTACGCTGTGACCCATTTTTACAGAACTCCAAGATCTGTCTCCACATGAACATGGTCAGTAAGTCAAGGTGAGAGACAAGTGACACACTGGAGGCACCTCTGTGTTTTGGTATATTATTTATAACCATCTTACACTTGCTGTTTTTCACTCCTACTGACTTGTCACAGTATCCTCCCAGACATAAAAAAAATAAACAAATTAAAGTATTTTGATTTCTTAAGAGTTTTGTGATTCAGGTGAGTATTTAAAAAACATTCATTCTGAAATCTTCAACAGAGGTGGTAGCATAATTACACATAGCACAAGGTAGCTGTTTACATTCTTCCTTACACCTTAGTTCAGGAGTGAGACCATTATTAGTTCATTTCTACTTCTATTAATTTATAAATAAAATCAATGCTTGCTAAAGAAAGCTAGGCATTGTATTGCTCTTTCATGAACACATGTTATTAAGCTTAAATATTTTATTCTGACATATAAACTGGTGCAAGTAGGGAACTTATTGTTCACTTATTCATTGTTAAGGCTCATCAAAGTTATATGTTGCTGCAATTTTCTCTGACTGAATAATTCATTGTCTCTGGTATGGGAAACTTTGAAAGTTAGAGGTGTATATAACTATATTCAAGAAGAAACACACAGTGCACTCCTTGTACCAAAACTCAACTTCAAAGCAGAGGTTCTCCCTGAAACAATAGAGGAAACATATATATAATTTGTACAAGGCAACGGAATTATTTCATACTGGTTTAATTGTCTTGCAGAGTTGAAATAGGTATGTATTTTCTTATGGCCCAAATTTGTTAGAAGTACTTTTCTCACTGGGGCTTATTCTTGACTACTTAATTGACAAATCTTAAGGTATTATAAATAATGACCTGTTAAAACACACACTTCATATATTAAACATCTGGAATTCTATCTAACTGGGGGGAGGAGGGTTGTCCTGATGTTGCTAGCTTGAACACATGGATTACATGAAGTTTAAAAAAAAAAAAAAACAATGAAACAATTTTTCAGACTTGCTCATTTGATAACAAGTTCATTGGTGGAGGGCTCTAAGTGAGGGTAAATGTTTTCATTCATCATGAGGCTAATTTTTTTTTCTTTTAACTGCCATATTTAATGTAAGTCATGTCATCTCTTGTTTTTTCACTCCTCCTCCCCCCAGTATGCATCAGGACCTTTTCTACCACAGAAATACTGTAGAGACTACAAGACTATAATTTCCCCTCTTGGCAAGGGCAGGGCATGCTGCAGAAGAAACTCAATAAAATATTAATTCCAGTTTGACTTTCATTCCCCTCAGTACCTCACGACAAATATTTCTGATCATGCTTTGAAGGCATAGGCTTAAAAATACGGGACTAGGAATTATATGCAAATGTGTATAGGTTTCAGTTACTAACATCTATAAGGAAATCCATTCTTTACGTTTCACGTAAGTCATGCAAACTGACAAGCCTGAAGTACTTAATATGTGGTCTTTAAAGGCATTTTCACTAAAATTTCTGTTAAAGTTACAGAGAGATTGAACAAAGGTCTTTACTTCTTAAATATTCACTAAAAAATAGACTGCAAAGCAGTTTATCATGATTTTCATTCTGCTCTGTTGCATTTGCATATGAATTCACAATTTTATTTATGATAGATACTTTTTTTTTCCCCACAGCAAGCAATGGTACTGAAATGAACAAGTAGAAGTGCTAAAAAGGCGGGCTGTGTTCAATAAAACATGGGGAATATGTGCTCAATGCTTTTTAAACAAAATGGAGCAATGTCTTGCTACTCTATTACAATGGCAGTAGTATCACTGGAGGTTTTCAAGAAGCTATTGGACAGGGTTCTAGATAATCTCATTTAGGCTCCCTTTTCCATGAAAGGTTGGACCAGATGATTTTTCAAGGTCCCTTCAATCCTGGGCTGTTCTATGATTCTATGAATTCCACATGCCATCAGATTTCTATCTCCAAGTTAGTCCAAAGCAAGCTAAGCTTTCTTACAGAAGCCTGACCTGCCCATAGCTACTTTATATATAAGTAGTAAATCTTCATCTAGGAATCAAACTTCTGCTTTTGTAATATTCATGTTAACTGATTTAGCAAAAATCAGAAGCTATAAAAGAAACATTCTGCTCATGAAGTAATTATTTCATTAAAAATTACCTCAGAAGTTGAATAGAGATTGAATAGAGTACAGAAATATGCTACAGGCAAATTCATCAGCTGTTCAGAAGATGCTTACTGAAGTCAAGGAAAGACACATTCTCCTTACTAGAGAAAGACGCTGTTAAAGGATAAAGTTCACCTGGCATTCTTTACACCACTGGCATGAGGGCAAGCAGCACCACAGCCCAGTGGGGACATCTCCTGCCACCAAAAACAGGAGTCGAGGTAGATGAGCCCTGAACACAATTAATGCTTTTTAGATTATATTTATTTGATACTTTATCATTGTGGATTTTTTATTTTCAGGATAATCATATGCAATACTTGTTTGTCAAATAATATATATCTTCTTGAAGCTATTAGTATTACAGTTCACAAGTGATGGGTTTCAGTGCTAAGATCCAGAAGGAGGATCCCAGGCCAGTCAGGCTGACCTCCGTACCGGGGAAGATTATGGAGCGGTTCATCTTGAGGGTGCTCACTGAGCATGTGAAGGACAACCAAGGGATCAGGCCCAGCCAGCATGGGTTCATGAAAGGCAGGTCCTGCTTTACCAACCTGATCTCCTTCTATGACCAGGTGACCCGTCTAGCGGATGCGGGAAAGGCTGCGGATGTTGTCTACCTGGACTTTAGTAAAGCCTTTGACAGCATCTCCCACAAGAGAGTTAGTTTCTCCTAAGAGAAACTGGCAGCTCGTGACTTAGACAAGTATACTCTCCAACGCGTAAAGAACTAGCTGGATGGCTGAGCTCAGAGAGTTGTGGTGAATGGCATTAAATCCAGCTGGTGGACGGTCACAAGCGATGTTCCCCAGAGCTCGGTTCTGGGGCCAGCCTTGTTCAGTATCTTTATTGATGACCTGGATGAGGGGATCAAGTACTCCCTCAGTAAGTTTGTAAATGACACTAAGCTGGGTGGGAGTGTTGATCT
>NW_010528259.1:19913-39470 GCF_000687285.1 Phaethon lepturus | reverse complement strand
CGGTCCCCCTTGTGCGGCCGGAGCGGCTTGGGAAAGCCAGCATTCCCCGAGAAGGCACAAAGAGTCCCTTGTAATAAGCCAGAACTGGTATATATGTTTTTTTCTGCAAGCACTTGTTTACCCTGGCCTGGGGTTGCCTTGCACTTTGAGTAATGCTCGCGAGGTGTGTTTTCCTAGTCAGCCTGAATTTATGCAAGCTGAGAATCGAAATGCCAGAAACGCTGCCCGAGGAAAGTTTCTCTCTTTTGGCTCTCTCTCTTTGGCTCTCTCCCATGGCCCAAGAGGAGAAAGGAAAGTTCAGTACCGCTGAAGCTAGATCCAGGAAAAGGGTCTGTGCCAGAGGACATGTAGAACCATAAGCATCATTAAAATGCAATTCATCAGCCCAGAGGTGGCGTAAAATATTTTTTTAAGTGTATCTTTTAAATTCATTCTTAATTCTGTTGCCTAAATAACATACAATGATTATGATGCAGTGGCTGTTTTGGGGGGTTTATAGAGTGTATGAACTTTTGATTGCATAAGGGTTCTGCCTTGGACTGACTTTTAAATGTTTCCCATTACACTTAGAACATGAACAGTATCCTTTTTTCCATCCCACACAATTACTATGTTAGGTCTTAAGTGCAAGGGTTGTTCTCTGAGGCCAGCAGGAATACTGGAGTTTGAACTGTGTTTCTGCTGCTAGTGTACTTGGCTAATTCCAAGAAAACGACTGAAGTAGACACACTATCATTGATCAACAGTATCAGTTTAGGAAAGAAACTAGAGCTAAATATTGCAAAAATAAGGGCACTAGACCCTTAAATTCTGACATTTGAGAGTGTCAATTTATGCTAATGGCATTAAAACTAATGGCAAAATCTGACACAGGTAATAGCTTCCTACAGTAATTTTTTATAAAGTCATTGACAAAATTTGTGCTTGTTTCAACATGAAAAGAACTAAGTGAAACATTAGTAATGTGTCCAAGAAGGGCAAATAAATACTGCAGAGAACAGTGGAAATTCTCCCACAGTTTTACCACTGACTTTTGGGGAGAGAGAACAGTGAAGATCTTACTGTTCTAAAGTAATGAAAAACCTCCGGAGACTTAAAATGTTAGGTGTATTTTTTTCTTTTTAATAGAAGACAAACTAGAATTTTGTCTAGACAAACTTAGAATTTAAGTTTTAATAGCCTTATTTATATTTGCTTCACCGCTGAATGATATATTGCATTCAGCCGGAAAACGTGTCCAACACATCCGGACATTCATTCCAGTGGAACATGTTGTTTGCATCACTTGTGTGCTCGCTCACTCTCTCGCTCTTCAGCAGGAGCCCAGCCAGTCAGAGGTTGGAAGATGCAGGAGGAGTGGGTGGCTGTCTAGTTCTGGCTATGAAGGGAATGTTGTGATTTGAACAGACACTGCAAATTTCATTTTTTCAGTGGGAGCGAGGTGTGTTCTCAGCTTTGTGGCTTCACGTTACAAACTAGTATTGAGCAATAAACAGTATTTTGAAGTTGTCTAACATAATATTGCTCAACAGGTCACAGAAATTGTAATTTCAGGCTATAAATAAGCAACGACAAACACCTGTTGACTTTACTAAGATCTATACTACTTACTGTGATCGAACTACTGTATTTTATATAAGCATAGGCTTTTTGAAGAAAATAGGAGAAGGCTTTCTGCAGCTTTTCCCTAGACATTTTCATTTTTTTTCCTCTGAAACTCAGTTTGTCCCTGTGTCACAGAGTTGCCTCAAGCCTTGTGTAGGTAAGGATGTATGTAAAGTAAATGGAAGTTTACCAAAAATAAAAAAAAAAAAAAAAAAGGAACAGGTAGAAGGAATTCATTGACAATAGAGCACTATTTGGGGAGGAAATCCCATTGTATAACAAGAAAATCAAAGTCAGAGACTGAAGGACTGATTTACTATAATCAGACAGAGTCAGATTATAGTAAATCAGATAAAATACCAACAGATATCACTGTGAATCTGATTCAAATTTGGCTGACAGAAGTGTACCATTGAATTCAAAGTAATTTGGATGACACTGGGGAATAGCATACCTCTATTCACACGTACAAGAAAAAGAAGTCTTTAAATAGTTAAAAGTAGAAAGGAATAGCTAATAAATGTTTTGGTTAAATTTGTGTGGAGGATTTGAAGTAATACCAAATCAACTGTTTCTTGAGTTCATTAAAATCTATACAAAGGATAGAAATGTTGGTCTGTAGGAGGTAGAAAGGATGACTATAATAACATGTGTATTAGGAAGTAGATGTGCCCTGATAAAAATGTTGTACATATCTTGTCAATCAAATGAAAAAGCGTAGGCATGTTAATATTAATACTTACTATTTGTGGATCAGCACCTATAGGTAAATGATACCTGACAAAATACTGTCAGTGCATGGTAATTGTCCAGATGATTTTCTAGACTTACAAGTGGGAAAAACACAGGCAATAAAAGTCTGTGTGCATATTAGTAGAGCAACATTTTTTTAAAGAATCAGATAGGAAAAAAACATGAGGAAAAAGTGAGTTTTAAGAATGGCTTGAAGGAATAGTAGTGTGATAGAATGGGTTAAATGTGATAGAATGGGTTAAATAAGTAAATAAGGAATTCTGTCTTATTTTACATGTGGAGATGTTGAACAATGACTGTAGACACAGGGCATGCTCCAAAGGAGTATTTGCATGCTAGTTCATGTTTGGCCTGCAAATGATAATGTTTGGTTCTCTCCCAAAGGACTAATTAAGAAACTCATCAAAATGCAATGTGGAATAAATGATTTTTGAGGATTTCCCATTACTCACCTAATAAAAGAATATTTTCTTCTACAGAGATGTGACAATCTCTGTTGTAGACTGAGGAGCAGCATGGTGCTTTGTGAGGTTATGGAAGATTGAATAGAGGGTGGGGTAGTCTTTGTCTCCCATCCTCAGATCAGTCTTCCACTGCTTATGAGTCACATGTAAATCCTATACAATAAAGTTATAGGTTGACACTATAAATCTTGGGAGATGCTTGCACAATTAATATTCCTCATCATATATGATTTATAAATATAACTTGTATTTTAAACAGACTTAAAACGCGAGGATTAGCCTAATGTCAGCAGTATATTAATAAAGGAATACAACAGGAATGTTACTTAAGAGTTCTTACAGAGAAAAGAGAAGGAAAAATCCTGGTCTGCCACATTGTGGTCAAGCATTGGAACAGGCTGCCCAGGGAGGTGGTGGAGTCACCATCTCTGGAAGTATTCAAAAAACGTGTGGATGTGGCGCTTTGGGACATGGTTTAGGGGGCATGGTGGTGTTGGGTTAACAGTTGGACTTGATGATCTTGAAGGTCCTTTCCAATGTTAATGATTCTGTGATTCTGTGATTACCACGTGGTGTTACAGAGTCAGTTAAATTTCATCTGTAAGGATGAATTACCTAGGCGGGTGAGACAATCTAACAGCTCACTGTGGCTGAAACATTCCCACTTTTTTCCTCCACTTCTCCTTTTCAGCTTTCTCCTTGACTCAGACTTCATCTTCCTACTGGTTTGTTTGTGCCAGCTCTGGCCCTTGTCAGACCCATAAACTGAATCAATTCAACTAGCAGAAAACTAACATCCACCCCAAGTACAGTTTTTGCCAGACTAGAAAGTTGAATTGTCTGCACAAATGGTCTCAGAAGTACCATAGATGAGAGAAGGGATATGGTGGACAATGTCCCAGAGCAAGGAGTGCAAATCTGTTTTAAAGTAAGCATAGTCTTTCGTCTTGAAATCACATCTAAAGATAATGCTTGCTCTCAGTTATCTGACATGATTACCTCTGCCTCAAACATAACAACACCTGTTCAAAGGAAAAATAGCTAATTCCTAGAGTTTCTAACTAGCAGTGGGCTGCAGAATTCTCAAGAATTGGAAGGGCAAATGACTGCTGAGCTGTAAGGGTCTCATCACAGGCAACTGGTGAAGAAGCAGCTCTTGAACTGCTTAGTTTGAGTCCCTTTGAAATCATAGCTGGGCACCTGTCTATGCTGTGTTAAAGTGGTATTCAGAACTTGCCAAAGGTAAGCACCAGGATCAGCCAAGAAGGAGCAGGAGACGAAATAGGCGTGAAGAGGAACATTCCTTTCTGGCAGCTGTGAGGTGCTGTGCAGTGCACTCACAGAACCATGCTGGGTGCCTTCTAAGGTGGAAGGCATCTCATGAGCAATCCATGACACCTCCCTGCAGCACGTGCAGCACATGCCAGTCAGAAATACTAGAGAGCCAAGTCTAGAATTTTGCTTTGTACATTTGGTGAAGAACAGGTGTCCCATGCCCTGTACAAGATACTGCAAGATCATTCTGCCCTATGTGACATGCCTTAAAATCAGAGCTTAAAACAGGAGTGAGATCTGAGTGAAGACTGTGTCTAAAGATGCCTAGACTCTGAAATCTCTTAACGGTAGTAGAGAGGCTTTTCTATCATACTTTTATGGGAAACAGCCCAGAAAATTCATGGCCCAGATAAAGATCTGAGACTGTGTGGATGAGTGACTAGGGAGTTTGATAGGGATTTTGGAAGTTAAATCAACTAGATGACAGCATCTTATGCACCAAAGAAGAATGGTACACAAAAATTTCAGCCTGGACTTGACCCTCTGAGATCAAAGACTGAAAACTGAGACCAGGACCTACGTACATCAAGTTCACTTCAAGACATACACAGTCCGGTACTCTGCTGCACTTGGAATAAATTATTGACTATACTATGGGCCATATTGTAAGACGTAGCAGGGAGGATTTACTGGGAATGTTGGCTTGCTTGTTGGCCTCAGCATGGGGTGTTGAGGCTTGTTTGGGGCCTTTTGGCATACCTGCTTTACAAAGTTAGAAATCATAATCATTAGCACTAGGTTAATTAATAATAGTCTGAGGCAGGCAATTATTTCAATATTGACAAAATATGAGACTTACCACATAACTTTTGGGAAACTATTGGAGGTGTGCTGAATCGTACCTATGTCATATAAATTAATTACTGTCAAACTGTCTTAAAAACAAGGCTTCTATCTTCCTGATTTTGTAGGATTTACTATTGTTACTTTTTAAAAGTAGAAAGCAGGGAACTACCTAAGTGCTGTATATATTTTAATATTCTAAGGGACACTTTCATTCTGGTATTATATTTTCATACATTATGTAAAAGCATACATTGATTTAAAATTTGATCATAGTCTGGAAATTTCACTCGTGAACAGTGTTTTCTTTGTGAATTATTTAGTGCAGTACTGTATTTCCTGGCATGCATCCAAGTAAACAAAAATGTGTAAGCAGAACTTTGAAATTAATTTGTCGTTTATTATTATTCATCACAACATACAGAATTAATATCCTATTTATTTTACATAACCTATGGTTTTTGCATAAAAAGCTAGGGTTATGGAGAAGTAATGAGTAAGGCACATGAGAATCATTTAAGTAAATTCTTAATCTTTGCATTTACAGGTAATACTTTTTTTTTTCTGGTGCACATATATTTCTTAATGTTTGGAACAGGAACTTTTTTTAAAACCTGCATATATTCTTATTATTTTGTTTTAGTACTGCTAATTATACATAAAGATTTGAATGTAATTTCATAAGCAGAAACCTTAAATGAGGATGTGACGAATCAGATGAATGGAGCTCAGGCAAGCCTGTCTTTTTGCTCAGGCAAGACAGTATGGATGTGGGCTTTAGCCTTTATTGGTCAAGTGATCAGGTGTCCTCATAAATATTTGTCCCTTGTTATCTGAATATACTTATGTGCTGTCACACATCCAGAATTACTACCTAGTTTGTAATCAGATGAACTTGTGGCTTCCGTGATCTAATCTGGTCTGTGTGTCCCCTCTGTGGAAAGCACCTGGGTCATATGACAAGGCAGGGGCAGTTGTGGCAGGGATGGAGTATTGGGGACCTTGAGGAAAGAGCTTGTCAAGAAGCAGCTCTAGGCTAAGTTATTCTTATGGACCATCTGGAGTTAGATCACTAGAAATTATTGTTATGTTCAGGCTGGACAAAACACTGTCTGCTAGAGTTATTAATGCAAATATAGGCAAAAGCCCCTTACATTCATCTAGCAATGTTCGAAGAGTTGTAGTTGCCAAATCCTTTTGTCTCTTAAGAGTCATATTATGTTTCCCTTACGCCGAGTAGCATTTTCCCATTTAAAGTAGCCCTATTAATATCAATGCAATAGATAGTCATATAAATATCTATGCAATTAGAGAATAGCATTATCCAAAGTTGGCAAAGAGGGTAAGGATTAAAAAATAATCTTACACACTTTCTCAGTAGGTGGTCTTCTGGATACAAGAATTGGGCCCTACTCCTTCAATCTGACTAGCAGCAGAAAAATCAAAATCCTATGCAGAATCCCTGTTAGATCAATTTAAGGAATGAGGAAAAGATGACACCAAGTTGTTTACTGTTCTTTATTTCAAACACACTCAAGTTTTTTTAAACTTAGGAAGAAATCTCCCTAAAAGCTATATTTAAGCCTCAGTTGTATATTTGGAATATGCTATGCTATGTGTAGGAGAGAAAGCCTTTTAATAGACTTTTTTTGAGAATTAATGGTTGGATTTTCCTGTAATTTACAATGGAACTATGTGAATGATGCATTATTAAAATCTGAGAGAAGTTATCTTTTTTCTGTTCTTTCTTCAGCTATTATTGTGTACAGATTGCCCTGGACCTGGAAGTGCAGCAAAATCCTAATGAAGTTCATACATGCTGGATTAAATACCATAGCTATGATTCTTGCAATTGTTTCTATGGTAGCCGTGTTTGAATACCACAATGCCAGGAACATTCCTAACATGTACAGTCTGCACAGCTGGATTGGGCTGACTGCTGTTATATTTTATTCTCTCCAGGTCAGAATTTAACTGTATTTATAAACAAGTTGTAAACTTGAAGAATGTGTTGAGTAATTCAGGCACAATAGACCCTCACTAATAACTACTGGGATACCCATTTTACATTCTGTGATTTGGCAAATTAGCATGTAAATGTGCAAATATTGGATCCTTGACTTCAAAGAAAAATGTATTTTACAGCATATTTTGTTTATTTCCTGGGATAATGGCAGTTTATTTACTATTCAGTTATACAGTAGTGTGTTTCTAAGCTCTATAAACCGATGAAGTTAAAGCAAGTAATTTGGTTTGTTTGCAGTGTATTTAAATACAGTTAGAGCTTTTATTAAGGAAGTCTCAAATGAAGAATTGTTTTTCTTTTTTTCCAGCTACTGTAATTTTAAGTAGTCACTTCTTGGCCTCAAGACTTTGTTTTATCAGCAGAACAAGTGCGGCAGGGAGCAGTACAGATCTAAAGGCTCTGACATCTAATGAGCTGCTACTGGCTAACCAGTTTTCTTGAATCAGCAAAACTTTGATAAATGTTCATGTGCATGCTTTTAACTGCTCCTATTGGCAAAGAAAATAGAGTTATCATAACCTAAAATGAGCTAACTTAGTATGTTTTACATTTGGCATAGCAGAGCAGACATGCCCTGACATTTAGTGTACACATACAGATGTGATGTTTCTGCATATACATTCTGAATTCCCTATATTGTGTTATTACGCTATGAAAATTTATTTTGTCCCTTCAAATTGTGATTTTTAATTTTCTTGCTAAAACACTTAAAAAAAAAAGACTTAATTATCTGGTGATCAAGCACAAAAAATCCCTACCTGAGGGATTTGGGTGCTAGATTTTTATCCTTCACTGCTCAGGCTAGGAGGTACAGAAAATAGTATTGAAATAGTGTTTTTAACACTTAGAAAAAAGAAAGCATATTACAACATTTATAGTTGAACAGCAGCTAATGAATAAGAAGGAACAATGTTAAGATTTTTCTTGTCTTAATAATCCAGTTACTTCAGGGAAATCTGTGCTGCCACTATACTGAGTATCAGCATTTTTTCTAATGGTTAAGATAAAGAATTGTGAATAAGGTCTTAATTCTACTCTTCATTTTGCTGCTATAAACATGATCAATGTCACTTAATGCCTTGCCTGTCTCATCAATAGAACTGTGGTGTTACATCCTCCAAACTGGGATGTAAGTCTCCAGTCAGAGACTAATGTTTGTTAAGTGATTGAGCACCGTGGTTAAAAATTAGTCATTAAGTAGCATGTCTGTTAATAGAGAAGACACTTGGCATTTGCCAGAAATGGTATGTCAATCTCAGAATTAAAAAATTATTGAGGGGGGATGCTCACGTAATACTATGCCTACAGGAACAATACTGTAAATATATTGTATTTAAGCCAAATGTATGTTAATACAGTATAGCACAAGGACATAAATTTAAGAATAGGGCAGAAATGTAAAATGGAGACTGTCTCTTGGAAAGCAATGTCTCTGGAAAGAAGTACTGAAAGATGACATGAAGCTCAAAATGAGTTCTGTGCTGTGACAACAGGAAACATAAATTCTCTAATAGATTATTTTAACCTCCATATATGGCATTGGCAAAACTAATATGAAATATTATGGAATAATTTTTTTAATGTAAAAAATATGAAAAAAAAGGCAAAGAAAATCTGGAAAAGTAATTTGAGAGCTGGAAAAAACTATCTTCCAGTGAAAGATTTAAAAAGCTGCAACCGTTTAGCAGATCTAAAGAAGATTGAGAGATGACTTGATTACGTTGTATTAAAAAGCTTCCCAGGAATAAAATACCAGGCTCTTTAATCCAGCATGGAAAGACAAAACAAGGAGTAAGCCTGGAAGTTAAAGCACGATGAAATACAAATTCATGCATTATTTCTAATTTAGCAGCAGGAGTGAGTAACAGTAGAACAAACCAAAGAAGGGATGCAGCCTCAGTATGACTGGGCAAGCCTGTGACTACAACCATGTGACATCACAGGTTACCTTCTATCACAAAATTAGCGCTAATGGGAGGACTCGTGTTCCTGGAATAACTTCATGCCACCCACACACATCTTCACTCTGTAAATGCCAACTGATCAATATATTGAGAGAGAGACCATTGCCCTTCTAAAGACATGTACTTTAATTTAACCAAAACTCAGTAAAATTTAGTTCACTCAAGTCAGAAGGTTAGACTGCCTTCTGATCTTCATTTATGTGTAAATCTGTAACAGAAGCAGAACTTGAAGATACTGTAAAAATGTAGCTACTCACACCTTTAACATGTTACGAATTAGCGACACTGAAAACTGGTGTTTCCAGTACTTAGTTTGGTTGCAGTTTTAGCATTACGAGTAAGTTTGGACACTGATATTAGGTGGGATCGTTTACAGAATATTTCATGGCTGCTTCTTAGGTGCTAATCCAGAATTATTGCTTTGGTTTTGAAGGGAAACACATTCAGAAACAAAAAGGCAGATTCTTTTCAAATTTGTACCTGAAGACATCTCAACATGGAATTTTTATGATTATTTTTATTCTGCTTGAGAAGTGCAGATTGTTTCCCATATAGCTTTAACTATGAATCTGTTTTGTGTTTAGCTTTTCTTGGGCTTCGCTGTTTTTCTGCTCCCTTTTGCTCCAGTTCCTCTCCGAGCAGCCCTCATGCCGATACATGTTTATTCGGGTCTTACCATCTTTGCAACAGTGATTGCAACAGCTCTCATGGGAATCACAGAAAAGCTTATCTTTTCATTGTAAGTATTTTTTTCACTTGTTTATTGACATTATTCATTGCAAACTGTACTTCCGTTTCACAGAAAAATAACCATCTAGTATTGGGACATTGTTTTGTTTTGTTTTAAAAAGATCTACTACTTAGCAAGAGGCTGCTGTTTTTAGACAAAGATTGTCTTTAAAAGAACTTTTTTTTTTTCCCTTTCCAAAGGAAAAATCCTGCATATAGCGCATCCCCACCAGAGGCAACTTTTGTCAACTGTCTTGGTCTTTTGCTTGTCATATTTGGTGCACTTATTTTGTGGATGGCAAGCAGAGCCCATTGGAAGCGGCCCCCAGAAGAGAATGCTAAAGTTCTGCTGCCCAGTGGAGGGACTCCTGAAGGCACAGAAGCAGAATCCACAATGACAGATGGTAGTAATGCAGATAAATCTGGTCTGAGGATCAATAGTGAAGCAGCCAGAAAACAAAACCTCAAACTTGATGAAGCAGGCCAGCGATCAACTATGTAAAGAAAATGCACAGAACAACAGTACTATTATACTGCCAAACCCCGCTGGTTCCTTCCAACTTAGTTATATTGATATATAAATAGGTTGGGGTTTTATTTTCAGTATGGCTTGCTCGAAGATACTCAAGTTTTCTGCATATGCATTTAAATTCCAGTAAGTCCCAAACATATTATATTGGTTCGTGCTCAGTCCTCATTTAAAAAAAGAGAGCGTGAATGACATCACATAATGGCAAAATTACATAATTGGAAAATGTTTTCCAGATCACTTCTTAATGTAATGCTTATCTATCTTATAGTCATGAAAAGTTAACAAGATTGAAACTAAATTCTGCTCTTAGTGATTTTGCAGGTTATGAATCAGAGTCATGAAGTATGCCAGACAGCAGAATTTAGTTGGTCATACGTAATTTTTCTGGTAAAGTTCACTTTTTTAAAGCCTTGATTTCTCAAACTGATTCACCCCCTCACCAGCTGCTAAGTTCTATGGGATTTGAGGTCATTCAGCACTTTGCAGAGTTGCACCATAAGAATGTTTAGTTTAAAATTTTGAATTAAAAAAAAAAGAAATGAAAGTTTGCCTGAAATCTTCATTAAATGTTATGTTTCCTTTAAAAACTTCTGTTTTTTTAAAAATCAGAATGTATCTGTTGACTTCTTAGTCAACTCTACCAAATATATTGTATATAGACAACATTTGGCTTTGGGTTATGTGAGATCGTTACTGAAATCTAAGGAGATTGTAAGACATACAAATGCAGAATTTGTCCTATTTGGAAAGCTATAGGTATACACTTAGAAAAATACATATCACTTAAACCAAGTCTTCCTTTTATCCCAGAAGGCATCATTTTACTATCTTTTATTTGATTGCACAGTTCTGTTGATTTATGGCAGTAGACTAGAAATTAGGAGATTAGAAACCAGAGAAGACTGCTAGCAGTCTCACAGAGAAAAGGAGCTTGAAGTGAGAAACCCTTCCTCCAAGAAACGGATGAGCTTTGCTGATTTTAAATTACCCGTGAACTGAAGACAAATTTTGGTATCTCCACACTGGTGTCAAAATCATTGTTGTCACGGGCATGAAGACATACTTTAGTCTGTAAGCAAACTATATAAACTCTATGACTTTTTAATTTGAAATTGAAGTGTTAAATAATGCAGTTTCAGTCTCTACTGGCACTTTACTTTTATAGCTATTACTAGTAATCAGACTATTAATGTATTATGTTCATTATTTTCACAGATATAAACAATACTTATATTTTACTACTATAGAAAAATAATTATAGTAGATTATTTTGATTGCACGTTCCAAAACAATGAGCCTTTCTACTATAATTTCTTGCAAAACCTGCAGAGCCCACTACAAGTCCAAATTTACCACTGTTCATGTTGCAATATAGACAGTTTCAGACAGCATATAATTTCCTATTTTCTTTAAAAGACTACATGAATTTTTATCTACTTCAGCTTTTTAGAACATTTAAATTCTTGAACATTGAACTTTAGCAAATATGTAATTTTTGTAGTTCAGTGTTGCACTAGTTCAAACAGTTTTGGTCATGAGTTATTTTGGATCTTCTCTGACAAGAAGCATCTCAATTCCTGTTATTTGATTTGTAACAACATTTAATTATTTGGGGAATGCAGTATAGAAAGCTAGCACAGTAAATAATTTGAAAAACTTTTCTGCTATACCATTTGGTACTCAAGGACTACACCCCAGACTTCTGTGTTTTCACTTACATATGTTTGTGGATGACCTGGGACCCACCTAGCGTTGATGTATTGTTTCATTTGAGAAAATACCTGCTTTTAAATGCCTTAGTGTAGAATTCAGGTATGACAGAAGGAATACTATCCTATTGTGTAAGCACTCCTGCAGTCCCACTATATGCAATGGATCGGACAGCTTTTTCCCCGTTTCTCAAGTTTCACACAATTATGTGTCTTCCTGAAAATTGTTCTGCACAGCTTCAGCATACAATCGAAATAGTACTGATAGCCGCTTTCTGAGAGAATAACAAGAGCACTTGTTTTACATGATGTTAGTGCTCAGCTGACACAACATGATTATGTTATGCATCCTATTACAAATTTACCTATTGAACATTAAGTAGGAAGAAGGATTCACAGTAGCTTCTGGAAAACACTAAACTGTGCTGTCTTCTGATCTCATTATGTTCTGCTCAACAAGTCTGCTTTTCTGGTGAAATCAGTAAGTATCTTATGGCTGGTGAATGCACATTTAGTGGGAGATGCTCTATTAACACTTTCGAAGTATAACGGGTGAAGTGAATAAATTAACTCAACTGTTCTAGTAATTTACTATGCTAGCTTTCTGTACTGCACTCACACAGGCAACAGCATTTTCATTTGGTATGTATTGTCCTATTACTGTGTCTCAACCACCTGTGAAAATGAGCTAATTCAATCCTGCATAGTACTAAGTCATCTAATAAAAGCCTGTGTTCATGTGGAAGGTAGTCACTCATCTAAGGATTGTTTTGGAAGAAATTCTAACTGTACAGTATATTGGAAAAAAACCCCACAAAATCTGTGATTTCTTTTGTTACAACACTGACTTGGATGTATTGAAATCAACAGCTTTTAGGTGAATGGTCCTATATGCTGTTGAAGTTGAGCTACAGTAACCAGCATGCCTTCTGGTTTCCATTTTATTCCATGTACTGTTCAAGGGTAATGATACTTGGAAAAAGAATGGTGGTGTTTCTTTACTTCTCTATTCCAATTATATAAAACTAATTGAAAATCAAGGATTAGCCCCCTTTTGAGGGTAGTCTGCCAGATTATATTTTTGTTTTTCAACTTTGAGGTTAAACATGATAGTAGAAACTCAGTGGGAACTGGAAGATTCCATTCTGGGAAATTATCATAATCAGTGATTTCTCATATGCATGAACTGTGGGCTTCTGGCTGCTTTGGTCTTTGGAAAGTCCCAGTGGGATGCGGTAGCTGTAAGCTCCTAAACCTTGCTCAATCTTGGTGCGTGCAATTTAAAACAGACTGAAAATGCTATAGACTTTTGGCTTCTGTTCTAAACTGTTTACAAAGGTCTTTAAGTATCCTTGCAACATATGAGATTAGTTCAAGTGCTAAACAAAAATACACAGGACTTTGGAGAGTAATTTTCTCTAGGAAAAAGCATATTCCTAAAGCTGATTCTCAAAGTGGCCTTCCATTAGCTTTCCTTTCATGCAACTTTTCTTATCTGTACTTATGTGTAATAGTAGCAACACAGGAAATGAAAATGTATATTTTCAAAGATATAAATGAAAGGCGGAACTCTAGCTTTTCTAACAGGATTTTTCTGCATGTTTGGAAATCTTCTACATTGTTGGTTTTACAGGGACATGATTGTAGAGCTTACATTCCAAATTTGGATTCCTATAAAAACATAGGAAGTTACAAACCTAACTTTAAAAGTGCTTTTTTTTAAAGGTGCCTGGAAAAAAAAAAAGTTTTTTTAATGTATTTACATGCTGTCATGAAGCACTGTGCACAGAAGCAGAACAGTGTTTTTTCCAACGTTAATGAGATGGTGCAAATTAGATTTTAAAATTGAATGTACAGTAATTACGTGTACACTTCTTACTACATGTAACCAAGAAGATTGCATATGATATTGTAAATATGGATTACTTATTTACATGGATATTTTATTGAGAGACTAAAAGATACTGCCAAATATTTTCTATTTCAGAAGACTCTTTTGCTTCTATTTCAGAAAAATCCTTCCTCTGTTTCTAACTGTTCACAAGAACGTAAAGAATTATTTTATTGTTTTGTTACTCATGGTACTTAATTGTAGATGAAAGCAAATGTTTAATTACAATGTCTATTTTCCTTATTCTTTTTTGTATGTTAATAAAAATGATTTTACAAGCTTATGATACCACTGAGTACAGATTTATAATTTGGTACTAAAATACAACTTTCCAAATTTGGCAAAAGATAAAATTATTCTTATGATTACTTTTTTGAAAACAAGAGGATAGTTGTACAAAATTTCTTAAATATTTCTTCATTCCATGTATTGCTGATGATCTTCCTGATGAAATTTATATAGTGTTAGAAGGATAATCAGTACATAACAGAAAGTGAAGGCATTCACTGTATAAAGAAAGAACCTGTATTTCACCTTCTGATCATAATAGACATTCCCCATAGCAGTTGTTAGAGGGGAGAAAAAACCCAAAACTGTCCTCAGTCATGAGATTGCGATAGCAAATAAGGGAAGATCATACATTCTGATGTGTGATGGTCACATAATGTGATGTAAGATCCAAATACCCTCAGATAAATAACAGCCAAACTGAATGCAGAGCAAAGGTTTTGACCCCATGGAATCTTCTGACACAGATTTAACATCTGCACATCAAGTTACTCATCAATAGGTTATTGATCATAAAATACTATAAATGGCAAAACCATTTATATGAACATATCTGTAACAACTAAGAAGTAAGGTATGTTCTTGAGCTTAGTAAGATTAATTGGAAACTCTTCTAAAAGTGTAAAGCATAAACTGATTATTCCTGAATATCATACAGCTTGTTGGCTAAAATTTACCAACATCATCATCAACATGATGGAAGAGTAAAAAATACTGTTAAAATGATTAGTAGAGCAGAAAAGTTGCTGTATTCAAACCCTACAATTCCCTGTTACTGATAACTTCTCTTAACTGTCTCCTGCAAGCTGGATTTTTTGGGGAAAGTTATGGTAAAATAGTCCATATTTTTTCAATACATTGATAATTAAAAAAATTTATAAAAGCTCAACTGTATTCACACTTGAAAGAGGGGACTCAAAGTTTCGTCAGGAGGACTGCATTTGTGTGGACAAGTGTTTTTTGTAACTAGTTGATGGAACCTTTGTAACATGTACAGATTCTTGCATTGTGTTATGGTCTGAGCAACAATTTTGATATCTGTAAGACCAGTGGGCAGTAATGAAGGGTAGATTACTATACAGGAGGAGACTGAAGTCCACGTCAAAAAAATGGATGACAACCATTCCAGGCAATGCGGCTATCAGAATTGAGGAGGTAAAGTTGAGAAAATCCAGTTACTAGTGTACACATATCAGAACTTTTGTTGTAACAAAGATGACAAGGCCACAGCTAACTCTAATAGAAGAAGTAGAAACAACTGGTATAAATTTCAATGACCTCACTTATGTTTGCCAAATATAGTCATCATAGACGAGCAACCAACATATATGTTAGCTTGGGGCTTGAGTTTACAGTTGAGGCCATGGCCATGTATACTGACTACTTGTTGGCTGTCAAATTCCATCTTTTGCCTATCACCAAGTAAAGTAATAGCTGTAAATGGAACTATCAGAGAATGGATCAAAGTTGTAAAAATACTTGCAATTTTTATTTCAATTTTCACTTTCATTTCATTCAGACAAAAAAATGTCCATGTAGCAGTACTCAAAGTCTGCAGTACATTATTAAATAGTGTGATTAAAAAGCAGATTTTCAAATATTTTTGTAGCGGATGATTCTTCTCATATGTGTATACAAGCAATAATCCACTAGGTGGCAAGCACTACAAAAATGACCTTTGGCAGATGCTAGTCTATCATTGCTTTACATGACACAATATGACGAGTCATCTGCCTTAAAATAAAATTACAAGGTTAGCAGACATAAAACACACAGTCATGTCAGAATTTATATATTTAGTTTTATATTCTTTTAAAGGGCCCACTTAAAATACAGTATGATGTTGGAAATCGTTCTTTATTGTGCTCTACCTCACACTTTTAAACTCATGTTTTAACTTCTCTGTAAGTACAAGCTTGATTAAAAGATGCAACAAAGAGAACATAAGAGCATGAAAGTTTAGGGATAAGGTCATATACAAAGTATAAAAGTAGCAATAATTAGAAAAAACCAAGAACTTCCAGTACTTTTGCCATTTGATCTTACAGTCTCACATAAAAATTGACCCTGAAAAGGTGAATATTAGTGCCAGTTTCAAATAACCAAAAAGTAAAGTTCTCCCCTCTGATACACGCTAACAGCTTCTGTTCTTAATTTACTTTGTGGATACTGACTTTGTAAGCATGTTTTCTGATATATTCCACTGAATATACTAGTTTCAGTACTACTGAAAGCTATTTTGTACATGGTATGCTACGCTAATTTTTTATCCAACTTGCTTACCTGTCCTCTCAGGCTATACTGGAAGATATTTTGTCTCCTATAAAACTAACTATGGCAGTGATTTCATAGTATTAGTAACAGCGGGAGTACTGATGTAGACAGGGCCCTGCGGTTTTTCACGAAGCTTGATATACATGTTTAGGTCAACAAAGTGCCAAAATTCATAATAATTCTGATTCTCCAGGACGTTACTGTCACTATCGCTATGACTGCTAGATCTGGTAGAAACACTATGTTAAAAGACCTCCAGTACAGGTATTATCCTAGCAATTCAGCTGGAGTGCTTGATCTTTTTTGTTAAAAACGTCAAGTACTGTTGCAGTTAAGGGATAGCTCATAGATCACTGTGGCAATGGGAGCACTAATACTGTCTGGCTACTGTTGCTGAGCAGATACAGAGAATGGGATGAAAAATATAAGAAAATTTACATGAGTGTTATTATGAGTTTACATGCTGTTATCACTGCATCTGTAATGAGGAATTTGAACACAAGTTCAGTAAGACACAGCCCCTGAAAATCATTTTAGTCTGTCCCAAATGCAAGACTTCCAATGGACAATAATTTATAGAATGCTACAATTGTCAGGGCCCTGAACATACTAATAGGCCTTAATGGCCCTGACCAGCCTCACCCGGGACCCACACACCACTGCCCATTAGTCCAGGGGCTCTAATTAAGCACAACCTGGATGCTTCAGTCCTTGCCTGTGCCCCATTAGACCTGACTTCCTGGCCTGATCTCTGCCTGACCCCATCACCATGGACCTGTCCAGTGACCACAAGACTGTGACCCTCAGTGGGTCTGTTTATGACATGCTGGCTGACTTTCCAGAATGACTGTCAACCTGCCTGAGCACCATGAACTTGCCTGATGATGTTGAACCTGGCTGCCGTTTCCATGCCTGCCCTGCTCCCAGCCAGCCGTCATTGGTCCCTGACAAAAAATCTTCTGGTATACTCAGCCTGTACTCTGAGCTGGATAGATCAATCTTCATGAAATGTTTGCTGTAGACAGGCAGTGGCTTCTCCATTTATAACTATTTCTTCTCTTCATATGGTTTTACACAAATACTTTGCCTAAAAAGCCTTAAGTTACATTTTAGTTGTAATTCACAAATAAAGGATGAGGTACATGAAGTGAACAAAGACGTTTGCTGGACAGTTACTCAATAAAAAATAAAGCACTTTTTTTTCCTGTATTTACAGAGTGATACAAAATGATACCATCACTTCACAGGTCTCCATACCTAATCAGAGTATCATCTGGAAATGTATAAGTATGCTTCTTAAAGTTTGTATCAGTGTAAAATCAGAGATAAATCTTGTCCTCACTTTATCGCATACTGTAAGCAGAAGTTGGAAGGGCCTTGCAAAACAAAACTGCAGCAGCTTCCAAAATGCTGCAGTAGAAGACTTCCAAGCTCTTTTGTCTGTACTAACAGTTACACAGCTGGTGACTGAAAATAACAACCACTGCCCAGCAAAGACAGCACTGTTATCCATGGATTTGGATGAACTGTTCTCTGCTACCAAGCAGTGGGACCCTGCAAAAGCTTGGGAAGAATTTGCCTATCCACGAGACCATAAGTGTATAACAAAAAGCAGTAGTTGCCTCAAAGAGTTTGCATATGGACCTAAGCACTGCTATCCTATGCTGAAATAAATGAGAGGAAGTTCACAGGCAACACTGGCAGTTGGCCATTCCCACACCAACAGGGGTTCAAATCCCCCACAGTAGTTACTCCAGTAGTTACTCCAGTAGTAACTTTCAAAGTGTTACTCCACTTTGAAAAAAGGTACCTTTAAGTAAGAGTTCTTCCAGAGTTTTTAGTGGTCTTCAGAGACTACAGTGGAGTTCAATGTTATTCCAATCTCTGACCGTACCTGTACTGACTGTACCTGCTTTTTCTATAAAGTCAAATATTCTGGCACTGGATTACATATAGTGCTTATTTTGATTTTTTCCTTCGCAAGCCTGCGCCAGTCATCAGGCAGTCTTGCGTACTCTGTTTGAGCCTCTCTGTAATTTTCAATTGTTACTCAGGTACTAACGCAGAAATGAATATAGGAACCTCTATCAGGGAATCTACACATGGTGTGAGCTCTTCACAGCAATGCCCAGGTCTCCCTCCTAAGTTAAGAGGTGATTACAATCCTGTGAGAGTTCAGCCATTTCTTCACATTTTCCCTATAAATAGCATTATTTCACACTTACTAACATTAAGCTTTCCAAACCACTGAGTTACATGTGCTCCATTCACTAAATAATATTTATTTCTTATTCCAAGTTTCCTTCTCTAGTTCTTCCAAGTACATTTTATCCCTAACTTTGTATTTCCTGAATCTCTCCAATAGCAAACAAAATCTTTTTATTACTGAGTATGTTTTCTCTGTTTTATAACCCTGGTAATCATTCTCTCATTTTGGGGAGGGCAAGTCAGTTTCGTATGAATAAGACAGTTACTCCTAATGCCTTAAAGGACCAATTCACTCTGAAATAAGGTCTTGTGGAATGTAATAACTGGAGACAAAGATATTTTTTATATCGGCCCAATATGTACAAATCCAGATTATATTATAAACCACACTTTTACTTTAATTATGTTGTCAACATGTTCATAGGATAGTTATTTGTATTATACTTTGTCTTCCTTTACCTATCTCTAAAAATTAAAAAAAAAACTCATCAAATTGCTAGTTAAATATTTGAATATATAGGACTGTAATACCTTGGGCTTTTGATCTAGCATATTGACTTTTCAATTTAAAATATTTTTGAGGCTTTAGAGTCAGTCTGTATGTAAAATAAATAAAATCCATCCCACCAGCTACATCCAACAATTTTTGGTTACTTTAAATCTATAATTTGAGATTTGACCCATTTTGAGAGAAAGCAGCTTGTGTAGCCTCTATGCAAAACACTAGGAAAAACAGAAACGTCAATTTGTTCTCTTTAGAGATTTGTTTATTCAGAAAGAAGCTTTGAAATAAAGGGCTCTGAAAGGCTGGCATGCTTGCTGAATGATGAGTTGTTATTCTCTGAAGGCATATTATCTTAAAAATTACAAGAAACCCTGAGCGTTTCTAATGAGTAGAACTCTTATTTTTGAGAGAAAATAAATGGAAGAGTTTGAGAGGATATTTTTTGCCCTTTTTTTTTTTTTCCCCCCCCTCCTGGGGCTGCCTGTTTCTCT
>NW_010528259.1:0-19882 GCF_000687285.1 Phaethon lepturus | reverse complement strand
TCCTGCTGATTTGACTTTTTATTCTCCTGTGAGACTGATGCCAAGATTTACATGATTGCTGTGGATAGGAACTAGGATTAGCATACAGAAGATAACTGCTTTTCTCCTAGGGAGAGACAGAAAAGGGAAAGACAGAGCAGGGTGCATAGACAACATTATCTGAAGCTATATTCTTGGTCAATTATTTTATTCATCCTCTACTTTAGATTATGCTGCAACTAATAAAAGGCAGGAAAGCTACTGGCCTCAAGCCAGGAACACAGATAAGCAAGGAAACTTTGTGTTTTAATGCAAATGTCCAACTATAATGGAAGCAGTATACTGGTATTACACAGAGCTGACTATAGTGAATCTTGTAACATATATGTAATTAAGAAAAACTGTCATTAGAATTTGCCAGCTGGAGACTTGCCTTATATGCAGGATCCTTCAACAGAGAGAAAAGGGTGACTGTAGAACTGTGCATCATTACAGTTATTTTAGCAATTCATTGTCTGTATAGCCTTTAGCACATTCTTTGATTTTGGATTACATGCTGTGAACGTTAAAACAGGGGTTAAGATTTTTGCTTATAAGGCAGACTTGTGCAACATGAAATCATTTACAGCCAGTTGTCAGACTGCTGTCTTTTGTTAACCTACAGTACCTATGGAAAATTCAATGTTTTGAGATACTGAAACATGTTTGCATCACAATGCAGGGAACTTCACACGCAAAGCAAGACTCCACAGTAAGCAAACAATAAATACTGAGGGCACGAGGCAGTCTGAGGGAGTTTAGCACTGAGAGGATATAGGTTTTCAAATGTAATTATTAACAGCTCATTTAACAAAATTTTAGTAATTTTTCTAATTAAATAATATGCACTGAATAAATAAAATTAAATACCATAATTCACCAGTAATTAAACAAACCAGAAATAAATATTACCTACTTGGTCTAAAAATTTAAATTCAGTAATTGGAAGACAGCATCATATTATTGAGGTAAATATTCTGGAGTTCCTGAACTAGATGTATATAATAGCAAAACGTTTAAAAATTCTCCATCATTCCCTTTTCCTTCAGTTAGTTGCATGGACAACAGTTTATCCTGACATTAAATCAAATCATCTAACTAGAATGACTGATTTTATGTTTTTGCATTTTCTTGATTGCAAAGTTGTTATTATCTCATGAAATTCAGTTATTAAGGATAACTGAACCCTTAATTAAGTTGTGCCTGTTGCACTACTGGTTTTGCTGTTAGAAAATAGCATATTTGAGATACTCAGTTGTCACCTGGAAGATTTTCAAAGGGCATTCCTTGAAAAAACGTGTAATCTTAGGGCCACTGATGATAATTGCTTGGTAATTTTACATATGCTGAAGATTACCTTTATCAGTACCAGTGTTTCTTGAATAGAAATTTTAGCAAAGCCTTGAATTTGGGGTACATAGACAAGCTTCCTAGAGTTTAGAAGTTTATCTGAGCAATTGGTACTACTCAAAATTAGTGAACTACTGAGACTACCCTGAAGACAGAATTATTTTTAAGAGAAACCCAATAACCTGATACATAGCTACAAAATTACCACGAGGGTTATGGCAGACTCATTAGCATTGCCCTACCTTCCAGAACCATTTATTTTCTTTTCAAAACATGGTAACTAGAGACTTGGTTTGGGGTTTTACATTTTGTCCACTTTTTAGAATGGAGTGATGACATGGAGCTTCTCTGTTTCAAAACCTCATGTTTATTTTTAACTACCTCCTTCTATGTCACGTTTGGCTTTAATTTCTCTTTCATGGAGAGGAGAGCACTATGGTGAACAACAGGTGCCTTATTTCCCCCCTGTCTTCCATGGTTGGCTAATGACATTTCTAATGATGAAATTCAGGACAAGAGGTCTTACCAGGAAGTCCTGTGAACTATTCTGACCTCCTATAAATCACAGGTTGTAGGCCTTTAATCAGTAATTCCTGTATCGGTTCAGAAATTGTGCCTCAGGTACACAGAAAAAAAATTACAATTAAAGAATTTTGATGATAGACTATTCCTTCCACCCTAGATATATTGTTCCACCCTAGGTACATTGTTCCAAATTGTAATGAATAAAATTTTTTTTAAGTACCTAATTAATATTTTTAATTTATTTACCTTCAACTTTTGATCATTGGTTTTTATCTGTTTATCTTGTAACTAAAGGATCTCTTACTATCAGCTGTTTTCCTTCTATATATTTATAATTATGACCAAGATATCTCACTATCTTTTCTATGAAGCTAAATGGGGAGTCTGCATATCAAAAAGGTAGACTGTAAGGAATAAAATGTACATTCTTCTGTCCAAAATAAAGGAACCCACCTCACAAAATTGACTACACAGGGGAGGATCACTTTACACCCATACACAGGGCTATAACCAAGCTAAAACCTTTAAGAGCTCAAGGTTGGGCTTGTCACTGCTAGCTCAAACTGTCACCATATTTATTATGTTCCAACAGAGTCCAGCAGGATGAGTGCAGAGGCAGAGCAAGTTCACATTTATGCCTGCAAAATACAATATAAAACTATCCTGTATATAACAAAGGTGGCTTTAGGACTTCTTTGAGGCATACGTGCTCACATAAATTTTCACAATTTCATCTGAAAAATAAAGTCTTTTTTAGTTTTGTAAAGATTTGGAATAAAACTGACTTTTGTAACAGGATAGCAGGTAACTTTATTTCCAGTAGTTCTTTTGGCTATTTCATTCATTCATATGGTTCAGCACAGGACTGGGAGAATACCAGTAGCTGACAAAACTTCTTTGCCTCAATTCTTTTCTACGCTTGCAGCACAAGTCAGGGAGGTGATATTATGAAGATGAAAGACAATTCATCAGATTGATCAGACAGACAAAACATCAGATCCTGTTGCCACCCAACACAGAAACCTGTACAATCAAATTTTTTTAAAGGCAACCAACTAGCCATGATTACACTAAGCAATATAACTAGGTGAGCTTTTCTGAAAGGAAAGGAAGAAGTGCTAATGAAAAGGAAACAGTATATATAACTATATTACACATCTGTGGAAACTAGCTAGAAAAATAGTGCTTTCCTATAAAATATGAAAAAAATGTCAAAACTCTTAAATATATGTGCAAATTGGATTTCAAGCAGAAAAACAGAAGACTTGCTGGCACCTTCTCAGCTTTCCAGACTGCTGCTGCTTTATTAACTGAGTCCTATTGAGCTATTTTTGCAAAATGACAAGCACGTTGCTCCTATACTTAATAATAAAATATAAGTAAGTATATACTGCAAGGATATTTT
The DNA here is from genome assembly GCF_000687285.1 of Phaethon lepturus. Classification (NCBI taxonomy): domain Eukaryota; kingdom Metazoa; phylum Chordata; class Aves; order Phaethontiformes; family Phaethontidae; genus Phaethon; species Phaethon lepturus. The sequence continues at coordinate 16,584 of NW_010528259.1, read as the reverse complement.
CAAGAATGTTACTGAGTGTTGTTTCATACCAGGTAAAAAATACCTGGAAGGTAAATATGAGTTTATATATAAGTATACATAAGTATATATAAGAGTATATAATGCCTTCTTCCACTGGCACTGTCCTCTATATCAATCATCTATACAATTGGAAATTTAGAGATGTCAAATGGTGCTATATCAATTAATTATGTCAACACCAGTGGTTAACCAGATCATTCCACGTTAGTTTTTTAGGGCACTCAGTTTTGCTTCATATGACCAACATATCTCCGGAAAGAGACTGTTTTGACTTAGTTTCATTTGACAACTCATCAAATGGCTCTTGATTGCTAGACTCTGCCTCATTTTCCTCTTCCTCTGCCTGGCTGTAGCAGTGGTCCACCAGCAGGTCTAGCTTCAACCACTGCCAGGTTTAACTGAGTTATTCAAACCTGGGTTGAAGAGCTAGTCCAGTTTCTGGTAGACACACAAAACGGGTAGCAGAGATAAACCAATGCAGTCTGTGGTTCCATATATATTTCCTGACATATTTGATTTGTGTATACTTTCTTCTTTATTTGGAACACACAGATTTCTGCACCACCAGACAAATACTCATGTGTCAGAGATGCTTGGAGTATGTTATTAATTCTTCATGCTCCTCGACTCAATGGCACAAGCATGGATATTCTCACAAAACAAACTATCTGCTCATTGTGACTCAATGGATTTTTATCAAAAGTTTTGCAATGAAAAAGATTCACAGCTGAGGTACCCATGCAATATGCAATCCTATCTATATATAGACAGGTGGTCTCTGAATAATTCAGAATGACACGCAAGGAAAATGAAGTGAAGAAAAGTAAACAGGTAGGAAACTTTTACAGTTGTTCTCCATTCTAGAGACTCTACTCTCTGAAATAAAGAATGCTTTGGAGTGCCATGATCACTTTACAATTCCAAAGCAAACTGATGATCAATAGTTGTAGGAAAGTCTTACAGCATTAAGTTAAATATACTATAGGACATCAGAGGAAACATACAGAGAGCAAGGCAGGTACTACTTTTGAGAGTGAGATTTCAAAGTGTTACAATTCTTCTTCAACTCAAGTTTTAATGAAACTCCAATTACAAAAACTCCACCAGCATATTACAATAAACTCATCCTGTAATACAAAATTCAGGCACCAAAAAAGACAGAAGTTTTCTAGAACATGCCCTAGGGTGATAATTTCTGACACTGACTAACCTACCAAGAAGTATAACTTGATGCAATTCAGTAAAATTTAGCTTTTTATTTGGAAGTCAGATGGACTCTAGAATCATAGAATCATTTAGGTTGGAAAAGACCTCTAAGATCATCGAGTCCAACCACAAACCGAGCACTGCCAAGTCCAACACTAAACCATGTCCCACATCTACACGCCTTTTAAATACCTCCAGGGATAGTGACACAACTACTTCCCTCAGAAGCCTGTTGCAATGCTTGACAATCCTTTCAGTGAAGAAATTTTTCCTAATATCCAATCTAAACCTCCCCTGGCACAACTTGAGGACATTTCCTTTCATCCTATCACTTGTTATTTGGGAAAAGACACTGACATCCACCTAGCTACAACCTCCTTTCAAGTAGTTGTAGAGAGTGATAAGGTCTCCCCCGAGCCTCCTTTACTCCAGACTAAACACCATCAATTCCCTCAGCCGATCCTGGTAAGACTTATGCTCTAGACCTTTCACCAGCTTCGTTCTAGACCTTTCACCAGCTTCGTTCTCCTTCTCTGGACATGCTCCAGCATCTCAATGTCTGTCTTGTACTGAGGGGCCCAAAACTGAACACAGTATTCAAGGTGCAGCCTCACCAGTGCCAAGTATAGGGGGATGATCGCATCCCTAGTCCTGCCAGCCACACTATTTCTGGTACAAGCCAGGATGTCATTGGCCTTCTTGGCCACCTGGGCACACTGCTGGCTCATACTCAGCTGGCTGTCGACCAGCCCCCCAGGTCCTCTTCCACCGGGCAGCTCTCCAGCCACTCTTGCCCAAATCCATATCATTGCATGGGGTTGTTGTGATCCAAGTGCAGGATCACTTTACTTCCTCTGCATTTGAGGCTGTCTAATGTCTCTAATACACAATAAATTAGTCTGGCTTTAGTTATGCACCCCAAATATTAACTTAAAGAAACTGAGTTACTTCAGAGTTTATGGATATAAGCTCCTTAAGCATGACTATATTTCACAAGTAATCAAACTATCAATACAAAACACGAAGAAAGAAAAAGAACAAACGTTAAGTCAAGTCACATATCCCAATAGTTCCTTGACTTTAGGGAAATATTACCCTTTTTTTTTTTCCTTTTACACATCTTACTATGTAGCTAGTTTTTGCTGGTTTTGGGTTTGTTTTTTTTAAACGTGTAACTAGCTTCCACAGCCCTTTATAGCAAAATATTTCCCTTGGCTCTATAAGTTTTTTGGTAGTGGAAATTTTCCACTTTTTGTTGATCTAGGGATGCTCCAGTAATACAGTTATCTGAAAAGGAAAATGGGACAGTTTTTCATTGTATACAGTATTTGCATACCTGAGGTTTTTGAGCTGATTCTTTCCTGTGAAGAGTAGCTGAAGGAAGGAACTCTGCCTACCTACTTTGAGTTTAGACACCTTTTAGAACAAAAGAATTAACACATAGCGGCGCAGGTACGTACACACACAAAACACATATGCATATGGCCAGCTGGTGCTAGCTACTTTGTAGGAAATAGACATACATTCTGAAGTCTAGATTTTGATGCTGTGTAAGTAAAAATCTTGTAATAGGCTACACATCATACAAGTGTACATAAAATGGCCAGATCTGCCACAGGCAGTAGGTAATTGAAGATATCTAAAAGCTACCATCTGAGCCTACAGTTTGTCATGATCCAAAATTTATGAATTAACTTTAACACCTTAAAAAAAACCCCTGTAAACATAGAACATGCTAAATCTATTCTTTTTGCCAAGTGTCAAATTGTCTTTTACGTTTGGACTATTAAATTATACATCTAATAACGGCCAGATAAGTCACCTCCAACCACATAAACAACTATAAAAAAGCACGGGTAGCTGGCTTTCACGATTAGACACTTCTATTCCTCTTCCTGGAAGAACAAAGTTTTTTTCTTTAACACACATTCTCCTGACCAATAGGTACTACATAAATAGCTTAGAAATGGCATAATTCTGAAGATTGAAGGTTTTTCTGAAAAGGAAGTGCCTTGACTACTGAATGTGTATGTGTGCACCTGTGAGTGTATGCAGATATACACATACATACATGCACTGCCATACATATACTGTAGAATCCACCCTTTGCTATAGTTATTCTTCCATCAGCTTCAGTGGAGACAGGAGTTAAAGCAGTGTCCTAGTCAATTGTCTTCCTGTGCTTTCAGGTGAAATTACTAAAGAAGGGTCCTAGTTCAGAATGCCATGCTCCACTACTGTCTTCACAAACATACAACCTTAGGAAACTGACTTGGAGATGCCACTGTTCACTCTCTTACCCTAGTCCACAGTTCGTGCTGACATTATAAGTAATTTTATACAATTTCAGCATTGTGTAAGCAATGGACTATCAGAAGCTTGAATGTTTACTTTCAAAGTTAAACTGCAGCCACAGAATATAACTATCAGAGCTGTTACGAGGTGCTAGTTAACAAAAAAAAAATAAGGACATTCTCCCTGAAGGTAGTACATTTGGGGTTTTTTTGCTTTGTTTTCCTCAATTGTATTCAGAAGGACATCTTAAGATTCCCTGCTCATTGCAGGGAGGTTGGACCAGATGACCTTTAAATGTCCCTTCCAACCCAGACTATTCTATCCTATGATTCTAAGATTGTTGGTCCAAAGTTATAAATTAAGTTGGGTTTCAGCATGCATTTTACTCTGAAACAGGTTTTTTGACACATTGAAATGCAGCTGCATTTTCCCTCTGAAATAAAGGCATACAGGGGTTCTATGAATACTGTCCATATTTCAAAGACTTACAAATCCAGTATGTCTATTGTTTCTGTAGTAAGATTTTCCCAACTGTTCACCTCAAACTTGACTTAGAAACTGAAAGTTTAAAAAAATGTATTTTTTTCATATTAATTAACTAGCAGAGCAGTTTTACGTGCCATCATTTTTTGCACTGATTGAACTGACTGTTTTTCTAAATGGAAGGCAGTAATTAATTTTTGATGCCTTAGAAATGTAATAAAATCCAATTAAGGCTTATTCAAAGATGCATCTGCACTGGAAAATTACAGCATTTTGAGATATGGTAAAGGCCAAATACCCAAGTGCTGCTCTGCACAACTGCCTTTCAGATGGTTTTGTGTATATTTAAGCATGAGTTAGCTTCTGCCAGTTTGAGAGGACTCATCCTTGTATTCTATTTGTAGTAAAAGTAAAAAACCCAGCCAGAACATACAAACGTTTGCCATGATTTAAGTGTTGCCTACCAACAGACTTATCATCAGTTGTCTAAGCAGTTGTCTAAGCTGTTGGGATCCAGTTTTGCCAGCCTGCTGGAGCTCTTCCCTTAAAACTGTCTTGTTCCATGACGCTTACCAAAATTTGACAGTGCTTCAGTCATTGATACACTGAAATCACTATCTATCGTACTAGTCAATAGTGGCTTGTTTTTTTAATACTGAACTGCCTGCCTCTGTCCAACCTATTTTATACTTGGATTATAGGACCTGCGGGATTATAGGTTTCAGTGAAGAACCATCTTTTTTCTTTTTATTTGTATAGCCCATTGTACAGCAAATTCTTTGTTCCTGACTAGGGCCCCTATTTATGGCAGTAATACAAACAAAACAATAACAAGAAAGCTTTTCACTGAGTACAGTAGATAAGGTCCAAAGTATTGACTTCAATTGGGTTCTATGAATGAAGGTCTAAGGGGATCAGGCCTACATTTCTACAGTAAAACTGTCTCTATATCACCCCAAAGATGAAATTACGAATACCTCTGCTTTGCTTGAAATAAACACAGTTCTGGATGAGATTTTTCATTAACATTCCACAAGTCAATGCTGTTTATTACAGTGTTATCACACACATGCAGCCATTTGTTATAGAATAAACAAAATGAAAAACCTTTTATGTTTCACTGGGTCAAAAAGCACTGGCAAAGATGTGTTGCAATTCATTACTATGTTACGGGAAATTGAGCTTTCATAAACATGAAGCTTCCTTTCTGGATATATAATCAAATCACATCAAATTTGATGTCAGAGAGCTTATCTAATTAGTTTTCATTGACTTGAATATATGTTTATGTTTCTTAGCTACTGTTGTAAGTTTTATAACAGTGTTTTTCATTAAAAGTTGGAAAAGTATTTAACCATATCTTAAACTGGACTCTTCTGCACACTTCTCGTTGCTGGGATATTCTGCTAAAACATCTTGATTCTTCCGAATAGTTTTGTTTATAAGCCCTGATCCACTATCTTTATGCATCTGGACACAGGAATGAAAAAAAAGAAGTTGCGAAGGCTTGCAGAACAGTCCTAATTGTGTGCATTCATGTTCTCTATGGGTTCACTCAGTGAAACATTGGTGAAAGTTGGTGAAACTAACCTATTCTATCTTAAAGTAAGGGTAAGATAAAAATAAGCACACAGACAGAAGAACTTCCATGACCTCCTGCCTCTTTTTTCTGACTCGTAACTTCCTCCTCCATCGTAGTAATCTAAGTGTCAGCAGGGTTATGTGGTGAACTGTATCAGAATACTGATCCACTTCACATGATCACACAACCAACCAGCCCAATTAAGAATATGGGTGAGAATGGGTGTCCACAGTGAGACCTGTAATACCAAAGTAATACCCCTTGGTCACCAAAAATCAGCGCCACTTTGACAGAAATAATAATTTCATTATTTTATCCTCACTTTGACAACTGTTAAAATACATATGTTTTAAATTACTACACTCAAAGCTTCAAGTACAAAAGCTTTTTTGTGACAGGCATTATACATATGCTATTAACATCATCTCTGACTCACATAGTTAATAATCTTAAGAGTATCCAATTTGTCATTATTTTGTTCAGCAGTTCTATTTTCTATACCATATTAACAAAGGTATATAAAAATCTTTTCTCTCTTCGACTCATTATCCATGGATAATTTGTTTGCTCTGGAGTGGTCTAGCGTGGTGTTCTGGAATTTGTTTGAGACATATGCAATATATGTAGGATGTTCCTGCACCAATATATTTTAGCACCATCATTTTGGCAGGCCCTTCAGTACAAAGTCATTTCTGATTTATACTTAACACCTTTATTGTGTGGCCTCAGAAATTTCTTCCTCAACACTTCCCCAGTCTCCTGACACCTAGTTTCATAGATGTGGTTGTCTCTCTGTTATTTGCTTTGGACAGTCTCTTTCAAAGCTCTTCAAGCTAAATATGGAATAAAGTACTTCTCCTTAAATGCTTATACTTTCTCTTTTCCTGTTGTTACTGTTACTGCTGCAAGCTTGCACATTTGGCAGCATTTTAGAACCTTCTATTTACCTTTCAAGCCATTTCAGAATATCACAATATTTTTGTCTTATTTTTGAACATTTAGAATATCAGAACTTCTTTCTTGCATTCAATCCAAAGCAACAGCAAAGAGAACCTAGGTGTAAAATTTTAAAAACTCAGAACACCAAGGTCTGATTAGTATTCTGAAAGAAGTCCTTTAAAAAGGGAAATCTAGGGAACATGTATTTTGTGCACTACAGTACAGAGATCTTTCGTGTACTAATGACAGAATCTGCAAATTCCCTTTTAACTCTCTAGGGAGTCCTACAAATTTCAGATGCAGTAGTCCATGGTTCAATTTCTTGCTGGAATGGATTCTTCACAAGTAGGCATAATCCTTCATTTAGTGAAGGATTCATTTCATCAGGCCTTGCAATGCTTTTTTATTCTTGCCACAATGCACTCCTGCATTAGGTGATTTTATTACACTTATATGGTTGAAATGGCACTTCTATGAACTTCTTTTCCTTAGCTTAAAATAACTTTTCAAAACAATTACTTCTAGGCTAATACTTCTAATGCTTGTTCTCAGTCTAACAGTCACATGTTTACCATTTTTAGTTGGAAGAGAATGCATTCGGTAGTTTTCGAGGATCAGGCTTTCAAATATATACAGATAGGGTTATTTTTCTTAAATACGTATCAATTACAATAGTTCCTTATTTCCATTCAAATTTATTCTTCTTCCCCTCTAATTACAAATAATAACTCCTTAAACCCACTTTCAAAAATTTTTTTTTTTTAAATTCCTCCTGAAGTTTGTTTCCTTTCTGGTTCTGTTAAAGTTATAAGGTATTTAGAGCATCTTTTTACTCGACTCACTATCTGAATTTATTAAATAAAACTAATAATAACCTCAATATCGTTATTATTTGAATTATGCATAAGTTAATATATGTACTATATGCATGTATTGATAAATTACCTACATTACATAATAGTAATTTATATAATTATAATATCTCAATTATAGTGTATCTTGATTACATAAAATAGATGTTAACATTGTAATGTGAAATCTATAAAAGCTATATAACTAGCTAAGATTTCAAAAGAATATGCTGTTCTCTAGGTAAATACAGCACAGTGCAGCCTAATGCATAACACAACATTATATGATCTCATTTGACAATAGTGCAGTTTAAGGAAACAGATTATTGAGCCTGAAAGACCGCAGATGAATATGGGACAAATGGAAGAATTAGCTTTATACAAACCTTATGCTGTGCCACCTGCCAGCTTGCATCATGTACTCTTCAGCCATTACTGAATCTCCTGTGAACAATGGAAGATTCAAAATAAATCCAAATCAGAATAAGCTACAATTTATACATTAAAAAATCACTTAGTCTTCCCTAATGATTATATTTGGGGTTATCCACTATTACTGAACTGACAAAATTAGTATTGGTTAAGAAACTTCTAAAAGCATTTCTAATATTTTCTTAGCAGACACCAAATCAGAATTTTCAATTGCTACAGTAACATATAAAAAGTCTACTTAAAATGTATTTCAGTCCACTGCCTGATATAGCAATTTCTCACCTCTCAGCTTCCTAGTACTAGCACTATTCTTCACAGTGCAGAAACAATTCAAATACACAGTCACATCAGCATTGTGTTGAGTCCTACATGTTTCAGCAAATAAAACAAGGTGATTTGACAATCCCAAATATAGCTTAATCTTTTTAGATAATTAAAAGGCAGTAAATTAAAGCATTTCCTTTCATTTTACACAATATTGTGGAATTTATTTTAATAAAATGAACTCTAATATCTAATTGATTGGTTTCCAACAGTAATTTAGAGATAAATTTTCAAAGGCACGAAAGCCTATTAAGAACACTTCTAATTGATTTTCAGAAAAAGTTGAGGACTTGATCCTGTATTCACTGCAGTCAGCAGTGAAATTTCCATCAGTTTAAATAAGAACAGGTTCATAGCTGCTCTTCATGCCTTTCACATTATGCTTTCCATAGCTAGAGATCTCTTCCCTTTTTTTTTTGGCACAAATCATCTACACACTTGAAGTGACAATGCTAAGAGCATATATTCATGTCAAAACAAAAGAGGAGAAAAATACTGATTTTTTATATAGACTCAATACAATTTACCTTATATTATAAAAAAACAAGCCACATTTGCAAAGAAAGGTAATGAAAGTTTTAACACTGAAGATGAGTGAACACAATGCAACTGCCATTCAGTTTTAGGGTGCCTCTCTTCACTGAAATCCATTGGATTATTTATGAGTAAACCAAGCAAAATGTTGAATTCATAACTTAGTTTCTAGGTATTTAGAAGTAAGTAAGTTTTCTCAAATGAGTTGAGTAATTATACATAGAACTATCGCTTTACTGCTGCAAAAGTGAGAAAGATGTTATCAAATACTCAGTTCTATCAAATGATCAAATACATTATCAATAAATGAAACACTGTGATCTTACTCTGTTTTATTTAGTAAAGAAATGCAACTGAATATTTAAAATGTATTAGTATCTAGGGAATAACTGGCTTTTAAGAGAACTGTCATGCTGATATATGCGAAGATCAAAAAGTGGCAGTAGTGTTATCATTACAAATTCATCTAGATGAAACTAAAAGCTGCATAAGATTCCAGACTGCTGTTTCACAAGAAGGTGTTGCATGATAAATATAATAAGATAATTAGGTGTAAAAAATTCAGTCTTATGTTCAATACAGTAAAGGATCAATTTCATCTAAAGGCAAGTGGAGTGTACGCCATATCATGTGATCCAAAGTAGTGACCTTCTTGATTCAAATGCAAAATGCCTATTCCTACTGCAGATGGAATTTACCAGGACAAAATGTTCAATAGAAAGATTACATTTCCAGTGGGGCAGAAACACATTTGTCAGTCTCTTATTACAACTTTGATACAAACATCTTGGATTTCAATTAGCTTTAAGATAGAATGGCAATAATCCAGCATTGAGACTATAGTCAGATCTTTGTTTCTTACACCATTATATGTGGATTTTTGTTTCATTTGCAATATTGTAAGATGAATGAAATAACATTCTAGACATTTTAATGTGAGAGATATCACTTAGTGGTGTCTGTCTGATAACTTTGCACTAGGAGGCGAGGGTGCAACATTTACATTTTTTTCCAGCATAAATGAAAAGTGCTGAAATCCTTGAACCGTAAGTGTCCCATCAGTTCTTCTATCCTCACTGTCCCACCCCCTATTATTAACATACCATATCCACTCTGATACTTTTGATCCTTTTCTATGAAAAGTAATTTGCCTCCTCAATGGAAATAAATGTGAAATTTGCTTTAGTACATTTCAGGAGTTCAAACAATGGCCCATATTAATTTCCACACTATAGAGGTCATCTTTTAACTTCACAAATTTAGACTCTGCAGTTTTTTAAAATGTTTCCTTCTAAATATTATTTAATTTTTAAGAAAACTAGTATGTTCTTCTGAGTTGATCATGGAACTAGGAGTTGGAAGGGCAATTTTTAACTGTCACTTGAATATCTGTGACTGATTTTGAGTTAACTCCTGTAAAACACTGGATAATATTTGTCACCCTTACTTTATACTTGTGTCATGAGGGTAACTGTGGGCTTATGAAATATGGCAGGAGGAAAAGCTCAGAAATCATGCAGGCATGATTCAGTTGTTGATTTATTTGTTAGAAAGAAATTATGACCTATGTAACAGTCATAGATCATTATATGGTCAGATATGATTTTAGTAACACTCAAAATTATACATGGTGCCTTCCATTCAAAAAGCTTCCTTTCAAATACCAATTCACTTAGCTTTAAGAAAAATTGTTACTGAAATAAATATAGTTAATTTGACATATTAAGAAACTGAGACTGAGAGAAAATAAAGATATGTCTGTAACCTAGGAACCAGTGGCAAAAACTACTAGTGGCAAAACACCACTTTTCCTCCTTTGATATCATGGTGAAAAAGACATGACTTAAGACACTTGCCCTTATAATTCCAGAGCAAGGACAAGAGCTGGGAAAATGCCCCCTTTTAAGATTAACTGTTCTGTGTACTAGCCACAAGCTTCTTTCTCTCAGAGAAAAAAATTCTACAAAATGCTTGATTTATCAGTAAGCATAAAAATGATAAACATAAAATTATAAAATCTAATGGATCTGTATTTTTTACTTCATCTTGAACTCTAAATGGCTGTTTGTAAATATATCACAACAGTTGGTCAGTAACTGTCTGTGGACATATGCAGTAAATTAAGCAAGCATCTATAATGGATTCTTTCCTCACTCCTGAATTGCAGCCACCTTTAGGGTAATGAATAGCAACAAAAGATATAATACTTTATAACTCTAGTGAAATTAAAAATATAATTTACCTGATTAATCAGAGTATTGCTTAAATATCACATACTTCCACTGACTTTAAAAACAGCTGTAAGTACATTTTGTTCCTACATGCATATCTGTAAATATTTATTGGAACTTGCTAGAATTACATACACAATAATAAAAAAATAATGTTGTTTAATTTTTGTCATGGCGCTAAAAAAAAAAAAATCAGATTTAACTGATTGGACTCTGCTTTGTATATACCAATGCAGAACAAAAACTGCCAAATCATAAATATCCAGATAGAAGAGATTCCAGTAGCAAATTTAACAAAACAAAAACAAAACCACAAACTGCTTTCTCTGAGACAGAGAGGTTCATATCTTATAAAACTTTTTCTGACATAACTGACAGTTTTGATTCTGCACAAAACTGAATACTGACAGCCATCAAGATCTGTGGTGATGATGCCTATGGTTAAAAGCATTTATTGGATAAAAATTTGCCAGCGGCAGAGTATCCATTTATACATACCAGCAAAATATACCTTATTTGTAGGAAATTGTATACTTCTCTCAGCTTTTAAAAAAACTAAAAGCAGCAGCTGTTTACACTTCTAAAATTCTATAATGTGTGTGTTTCATTGTCTTACAATTTTCTTGAGTCTAAATATGATGTGTCATGGGAAGGATGTACACTTACTTAAATCTATACAAGTTCACACATATACATTCCATTTACAAGCCTTACAGAAGGCGTTTTGCAGTTTTTTCTCTTTTTCTGTCTTCACACAGATGCACTAATGTAATCAAGAGCATTGAATGATGTACCATTCAAATCTAAACAGACTACTTGTTCAAAATGTTTAAAAAAAAAAACTACTTGCACAGATCAGACTATTTCACAAGAAAACATAATCCAAAACACTTGTTGAATAAATTAAGTAACAGGTATTAATGTGGTCAAATTTTGTTCAAGCAAAGTAGAAAAATCAAATTTAACCTGATTGTAAAAAACCTAACAAACAGGTTAAAATAATATGACGTGTTTGTCTACAAAACTAATCTATAAATAAAATAAAGGAAATCCTGTTTGTTTGGAGTATACAAAATTAAACTAACATTAGCCTTAAACTATCAAGTAGATGGGGGTTTTTTCTATTCCTTTTTTCACAGGAATGCACACAAATTTTGCAGATGCTCAGTGACTGATTTTAACATTTTTTAAATGTAACAAAAATCTAAATCAAATTCAGATACAGTTTAGCGTCAACAATCTTCATTGACAGCCAACCAGATTTTCAAAATAGATGTTTTCTTGCATAAAACCTGTTGCAAGATCCACAGGAAATCCCCTTACAAACGTTCCCAATGATATAAGGCTTAAACACCACTTTACTTCTGTGAACAAGGAGGATGAAGTTCTGTCATACTCTGGTAAATATTCAGCCAGAGAAGGGCTACTTCCAGTTTGGACCAAGTCTCTATAGATTTGTTTGGGACATGGAACACATCTCTGTTATCTTGTCCCTTCTTACTACATTTGCTGTCACTTGTGATATGGTCCAGCAGGGTGCTTACGATAAACCAGATGGCTGCAGTAATTGTTACAGGCAATTTACTACACCATCTCCTTTCTGCTCAGGTGTTTCATAAATATGGCCTAGGAGCTTGGGTTCTGCTAGTAGTAAATAGATTTCCAAATATGTACTGCCTTGCAACTTAACGTTAAAAGTAAAGATTTATTTAAAAGTAGGAGATATTCTGAGAAAAATTTTATATTAAAATTTTCTGTTTATGTGTTTGCTCTATAGGTTAATTCCATGTAATTTTTCAGACCTTGTTCCAAGACATTAGCAAGTTTTTTATTAAAGACCTAAAAAAGGAACAAACTATCTTTACTTACATTGCTGTTAGCAGTAAAATGACTCCACAGCACCAGTCTTTACTGAATAGAACTGACTGATGCTGTGAGTCAGTGACTCAACTAATTCCTAAAAGAATGTGAAAACACGAAAAGTTAACTGCTACTGTTAACAGTTACAGAAGAATAAATATTACTTTGTGGTAAAAATAGAAGACCAGAACCTAGGAATCCTAAATTCTAATCCCTGTAGTCTTGTCACTTAGTCTTTTTAACCCTCTTACTTCATTTATAAATAATTATGAAGTACTTGATATGGGTAATTATTTAACATTTCTAGAATGAGACAATTTGATGTCGCTGGATGAAAAGTGTATTCATTTCTAGTAGATCTTAGTATTTTAGTGTGCCTTTGTTCATATAAATTCTAGTCTAAAATATACTTAAGGGTTATATAAGACACCCCTTTTACTTACATACAGAAAAATAATTGAATTATTAACGAAAAGTTTAAAAAGCCCCTGACAAACGTGAAAACTTTCTTTCTCCTTATTTATCCTATTATCTTTTTGGCTAATAATGCTAACGTAATACAGACAAAAGAAACTCTGTTCATCTTAGCCAATATTCAAACATATTCTCCCTTTGATGAATACACAGAACTTCCATAAAGGTTAATGGGAGATAGGTGCACAAATTGAGGGTAGAATATAGCCCAGCATAGAACATATCTGAAAATATTTCCTTTTGGCTGATCTCTTGGCAGTTTTCATACTCTCTCTTAAAACCATTAGAACTAGTGCAGGTTTTGGTGCATTACAGGATCTCTTAAGAAGCTCCCATTATCACCTCTCTTCTTAACCACATAATAGAAAAAAAAAAATGAGAGTACTGTACACAGACCACACTGAAGAAGCAGAACTTGCCCTGGAATTTTTCAACTGGTAAACCTATTTTCTATAATGCTTAGTAGTGAATCACTCTTAAGTGCGGGACCATTCACTAGTGTATGTGTTTTGTGCCAAAGGTTACCAGATTGCAAAAGTGTTCTCATCTCAGAAAGGACCCATCATTCACCATCACCTTACTTTGACACAACAGAAAAAAAATATGTCCATCTAGCAGGAATAGGAAAGGCGGGGGAGAAGGACAGAGAGAAACCTATATTAGCAATGCAGCAAATTTTCTAAAGGAAAAGCACAGAGTATTAAATGATACTAGAAACCTTATGTCTGTATATTATGGGATGAGATCTTCCTGATTATTTCAATTCCAGTAAGTCTCTTAAGATGGACTTCTAATTTTCCTGATATACAAGAAAAAAATGAAATTAAAATGAAGCCTTAATGGAGAAAGGTAGGCCAGCTGCCTTTTCCCAGTCTGTTGTACTGCTAGAGGACAGTGCAGCAGTGGCAGTTAACTTGAGAAGGAAACTACCCTTTCCAGCATAGATCTTGGGCCCATGTTCTCCAGCAGCACAATGAGATGACAAAGCAAGGTAAGGGCCCACTTGCTTTTGCTATCTACCCTTCTTCTGATTCAGGCAGCACAGAAGTCTAATGTTCTCTAAAAGACAAAAGTAGAGTCCCTTCTGAATCAAATGATATCTTCTTGTGTTGAGTCTGGATTCCTGCCCATCTGAAGCAGAGACCTGATTTATCTTTATCATTCCTTCACATGTCTCAAAATAACTTCTCAGTAATACACTAATTGTGTTTCGTGGGCACAATCACTGTTAAAGCTGTGCTCATCCTAGACCCAGTGCATAGGATGGGTACATAAAATCCCCTACAAGCTGTTTTCCCAGTTCTAGATACAGAAAGGGTCTGCCTCACAGTTCAACTTCTCCACATTCTTACAGACCATTATAAAATTGGGGTTCACTATACAGAAAGGTATGGTCACCAGGAAGCTGAGGCTAGAAGAAAACACTCACTTGTAAACAGCTACAACCAGCATGCTTTCTCAAACCTGTCCCCCCACCATATACCTCATGAGCCTTCCAGTTCCTGAAAAATATATCAGATTATTTACATTTAAGGTGCTATTACTTCTGAGATCAATGACTGCTAAAAAAATCACAAATGTATTTGTATAGAGTTAGCATTCCATCAGTGTTTGTGTCACTGCTAAACTGGCTCAGATAGAGCTATTTGAAAACTATAGCTATCATTGACAAAGAAAATGGGAATGTCAGTGCTGCAAAAATTAGCTATTTTAGCTACTGTGTTCTAAAATGAAAGACTAATGTAAAAAATAATAACACAACCTTCAGCAGATATAAGTAGGTTCAGGACCAAGAAATACACTTCAGTGTTGAAGATCAATTACCAAAAATCAATTGGCTAAATTCATTACAAATGTGAAATATCTGGCTCCTACATTCATAGTTTTAAATGTAAACTTGAAAAATATTACTGGAAAGCTTCAAATACAAAGTTAGCATTTTATGACCAAACAAGAAGCATATGTAAAATACAGAAATAAAACACATATACGTCTTCTCAGGTACACACAATATTGTAAGTGGTATTAGAAAATTATGGCAAATAAATTCAAAGACAGCAGCTGTTTGTGGAAGTTCATTACTATCATCTTCGTATTTCCATCTCTGAAGAAAAATGCAACCCTTTCTCTTGCACATCATACAATTTTCTTTGACAGTTTCACTTATAGTTTTTCTGAATGGTAACACCCATACTCTGATGAAATGCATGGGGGGTTATTTTGATGGATCAAAAGCCATTTAGAAAACAGACAGTTTTTCTAATTTTTCTTAAGGTATAGTATGAACCCTGACTCACTTGGAAGACTACAGAGGAGTAAATAATCAACACTCATCCCTACAGCAATTGAAGTTCTCCTGGGAGCTACTCCAGCAAGTATCAACCAACCTGTTCAGTTTATGATACATAACAGGACTGCAGCCTGACAGAGCTTGACTGCAAACACAATCTTTTTCCAGTGCTCATCAGCAGAGGTTCAGAAGATATACTCACCAGACATAAATGTTTGTAGATCCAGGGATTTAAAATACACTATTCCAATCTGTAGTAGCAGAAAATTTAACCCTCTTTGGAGCTGATAGCTATTGCCTTTAAATACTTCATTTCATAGTGTTGTGAACACATGCTCCACTTGAACTATAACAGTTGTCCATATTAATTCTGCTTTGGTAAGCACAGTTTTGGAAGATCAGCAGTCTGAGGAATCAAGCACTTCACTGAGATAATAGTCAGTAGCATTAGCTCAGCAGTTAGGAAAAAAAGGTAGAAAAAATCGGTATGTTTCCACAGGATACAAGTCGCAATATACTGATTAATTTAGGATGACTGGGCAACAGCAAAGTCACTTACTACCAGTTGGTACTTGTATCAACATGAACTGTGTAACTTCATTCCCACAGTGATGCTCATTGATGCAGTTTGGGTTTGGCACAGCTTTACCCCATTCAGCACACACAATGAAACACACTGCTAACATTTAATGCCCTATCAACCAGACAATCCAACTCCACCTGCTGACATACACACGAAGCCGATTTAGCATATGTAGTTTTGTCCCTAGCCTGACACTCACAGCGAATCAGGCTTTTATACATTTTATCCTCAGGTCCCTTAAATGATTATGTGCCTCCCAGCCTGTCAAGCCTATGATTAAAATCACACAGTTCAATCAGTGTCCGCATTGGGCTGACTCGTTCCACTGCTCAGCTGCCAACATGGCAGTGGCGAGTGTGTGGATCCTCACTCCCTGGGAAGCCAAACTGAAGGAGAAAGTGAAGCCCCGCACTGGCGTCCCGCTCGGGCCTGCTCTCCTCACGGCCGCCCGCTGCCTTGGGTGCGAGGCGCAGCAAGGC
>NW_010528258.1:0-29884 GCF_000687285.1 Phaethon lepturus | reverse complement strand
TGTGATTCTGTGATTCTGTGATTCTGTGTAGTAAAACACCTTTCAATATGCAAATTTCTGTCTTCTAGGTTACCTGCCAATGGCAAAACCATGCAGGCTCTGGGAATTTATTATATATCCTTGGTGTGAATCATATGTCCAATTTATTAATCTCAGTTCAGTATTGGGAAATAAATAATGAATGTGGAGGGCTGCTTCTGAATCCAAGTAGAGCACAATTGTAGTTAATCATTCTCCACTTTAAAAATCTCTTGTTTTTCACTGCTTTGGTTTATGGTTGGGAAATTGCTAGCCTCCTTCCTCTTTTGCTTAATTATTCTGGTTCTTGTTGAAGTGGTGGTTCTGAAGAATGTTGACTTCTGCTTACTTTTCCATTCTATATAAACCAATACCTTCTTGAGATCCATTCCAAGAGAATTAAGAATTCTTGTGTCTGGAGTCTGCAAAAGGAAAAAAAAAAAGGAAAAAAATGTGTGAAGTTTAGTCTTAAATACAGAGTTTTGTTGTTCTCTTATATAGGGTTTAGTGGGGGAGTTTTAATTTGCATTACAACAGTTCCTACCTTATATGGTCCCTTAAAATAAGGTTTGCAATTGCCACAGACATACCATCACATATTTTTTTAAAGGTCTAGAAACAGAAATCCTTACATAGATCATTTGTCATCTTTAAAGTTGTACACCACCTTTTCTCAGCATTTATATGCTAAAGATAAACAGACATGTTCCTAAAACAGTAGCATAAATCTAGATACTAATATTTCTCTCTGCTATCATTCACAGACACAGAACACTGTTCAAATTTTTAAGTTAGAATAAGCATTAAATTCTAGATCTAGCTCGTCAAAAGAAATTATTATCCCACTGTATTTAGCACTGGTGCAGCCTCACCTTCTGTACTGTGTGCAGCTCTGGGCCCCACAATTTAAGAAGGATGTTAGGGTACTTGAATGCATCCAGAGGAGGGCAACAAAGCTGGTGAAAGTGCTGGCAGGAACATCCTGTGAGGAGCAGCTAAAGACTTTGGGTTTGTCTAGTTTGGAGAAAAGGAGGCTGAGGGGTGATCTCATTGCTCTTTACAGCTTCCTTAGGAGGAGAAGTGGAGAGGGAGGTGCTGATGTCTTCTTCTTGGTACCCAGTGGTAGGACGTATGGGAATGGTTCAAAGCTGTGCTGCAGAGGTTTAGACTGGATATTAGGAAACATTTCTTTACCGAGAGGATGGTCAAATGGTGGAACAGACTTCCTAGAGAGGTGGTTGGTGCCCCAGGACTGTCAGTGTTTAAGAGGCATTTGGACAATGACCTTACTAATGCTCAAACTTTTGGTCAGCCCTGAATTGGTCAGGCAGTTGGCCTAGATGATCATTATAGGTCCCTTCCAACTGAAATAGTCTGTTCATTCCATTCCATTCCATTCCATTTCATTCCATTCCATTCCATTCCAACTGGAACTACTCTATTTTTTTACCATCAATTTTTTGCCAATGTATTTCTGTGTTTTGATAAAACACTGCTTTCCTTGCGTTAAAAAAAAAAGTTTTATTTTTATTTTAAATACTTTTTGGGGAGAATCATTGGTTCTTTTGACACTCCAACATGTGAGATGATCCCTTACAGAAAAGGATATATCAAAAGAATAATAAGTTTTGGATTCCTATGATCTTTTTTGCATGAAGTTGTGTCTGTCATTAAAAATCAAGTATTTATTTTTTCCCAAATACTATTTGACAGAATGTATCTGAGTTTTCAGTTTGTCTTTTCAGATGTTTTATATTTTTCT
Organism: Phaethon lepturus; assembly: GCF_000687285.1. Lineage (NCBI taxonomy): Eukaryota > Metazoa > Chordata > Aves > Phaethontiformes > Phaethontidae > Phaethon > Phaethon lepturus. The sequence goes on along the minus strand of NW_010528258.1, from coordinate 28,104 downwards.
TCAAAATAAAGATATTTTCTGTTTTTCATTAAATCCATGATGATCTTCATCGTTGGAGGATTCATTGTGACAAAGAGATCACACTTTATTTTAAATTACAGATGTGTAATCCTAGTACCATCCTACTGCATGTGAAAGTCTCATATGAAGCCACTGTAATTCACTGCATACTCTGCTGAATAAAACTCCTCAAATGGAGAACAAGGATAAGTACATATTAAAAAGATTTCATTTGCTCTACTTCTACATGAGATGTTCATGTGTCTGTGAAACTGCTAGAATAATGATAAAATGTCTTGCAAAAGCCACGTATGAAGTTCTAAAGCTTAAAGTGGAAAACTCTGGTGTAGTTCTAGGTATCTCCTGCCATGAGTTATTGTGCTATTTAAGCAACAAGATATGACAGACTATGCGGCAGTGCTGATTAATGGACACCTTGGGTGTCTAGCGAGGCATGAAGTGAAGCTGATGCAAACAAGAAGTACATTAATCACAACAAGTTCAGAATCCTGAAGCATCTTAATGTCGCATTCTAATGAATAGGTTTTACATATAAAAATATACATTGTTTATGCTTATTTTTAATGCTGTCAGATGTACTAAAGTTTTATAGCCCTTTTTTTCCTTTAAAAATGTGAATTATACAAGCAATTTGGAAGGTGGTTAATAGCTCTGAGAATAGCCACTTTAAATTGTTAAGAGGCTAAAGTCTTCAACGGCCTTTGAAAATGTATTTTTATATATATATTTGTTGCAGTTCTGTAATATGGATTGTATTTACATACAATATAAAAAAAAAAAAAGAGCTCTCTACATATGAGATCTTGCTTTAAGAGGATAAAGCCAGCAACACAAAGTTGGCTGGAACCTACCTTTCACTTTCATCATCTTGACTGTTCTTTCTTTTTACTGGCCTATACTTTTGTGCCTTAGTAGTAAGTTACACATCATGTTTGATTGTCATACCTCTGCTTAATGAAATTCATTATATCTATCTTGCCAACAGAAGGGGAACACAGATTATTTCCTAACCAGCCAATTTTAAGCTTTTAGTTACACTCTAAGGACATCATAATGCTTTAAGACATACTGGGCATTTTTTTAACTCTTATCTATTAAACTCTATAAATAAGAGACTCCAATGCACCTTCTCATACACAGTTCATGTAAATATGTATACTATTATCTTTATAATAGGGATGACACTGTCTACACCTAAAACATAACTACAGTTGCAGACCACAGAAAAGGTAGAGTCTTAAATCTGTCTAGTTCCTGAATGATTCAGAAAATAATGAAAAATCAGCTGAACTTTTCCCAAGCAGTTGAGTATTCAAAGGCCAATGTCTGTGCAATGGCTCATGACATCTTCATAATAAAAAAGTACTTCATGACTTCAGAGATGTAGTGCTCAAAAGTGCAGCTGATGAGATACATGATATATTTTATGTAATAATGTCCACAGTCACATAGTATGCCCTTACATTCAGCTCATGACATTTTCTGATGTTTTCCTTCTTATAACTGAGACATCTCTGTGTCATACAAAATGTATTTACTTCATTCATGTTGTGTGTAACAGCGAGGTTATAAGTCAACGCAGAGTTCTCATGAGAAATTGCATTAGATCTTGCTAAGGTCACAAAGATCACCACTATGGCAAGATATTAATGCTGTATTAGGAGAATATATCAGGATTCTTTTATTGTACTGCTGATAGTTTTGATTTGACCCATCTTGTCCCTTCACTGTACAAATCTTTTTATTACAAATACTTCTTTCCCATTCTCCTTACACTTTAAGCCAGTGTTTGTTTAATCATTTTTACATTATCTGCCTTAAAGATGAATGCTCCAAGGGAACTTAGAAATTCTCTACAAGCACTTCAGCAAAGAGTAATTTTTTGTCAATGCGTAGCTCAGCTAACATTCTTGTTTTGGAATCCATTTTAGAAAATACAGTTAAGTCATTTATTTCATTTTAAGTGGGGTAGAACAAGGTTCACTAGACAAAATATATCAATTACATAAAACTCTGAAGTAAATCCACTGTTTATAATGTATCTTTGTCTAGCTGCATTCAAATTTTTCACAATTTTCTTAGAATTGTAAGTATATTGTCAGTTGCTTTCTTTTAATGTTGTTAATTAAATTCACCCAGTCATTTAAGTTTCTAACTTCAATAGCCCTAAGACACATCACTACAGATTTATCTTAAATTTAATACATCATTAAAATGTAAGGATTTTTTCCTACTTATATTTTCTCTAGTTACTTTCTTATCTGATTCTTTTTCATTGTACTATGAAATATGGAGGCTTGAAGAGAATCATAGAATCATAGAATCATAGAATCATAGAATCATAGAATCATAGAATCATAGAATCATAGAATCATAGAATAGTTCAGGTTAAAAGGGACCTTTGAAGGTCATCTAGTCCAATCCCCTGCAGTGAGCAGAGACATCTTCAACTAGATCAGGTTGCTCAGAGCCCCAACCAACCTGACCTGGAATGTTTCCAGGCATGGGGCAGCTACCACCTCGCTGGGCAACCTGGGCCAGTGTTTCACCACCCTCATTGTAGAAAGTTTCTTCCTTCTATCTAGTGTAAATCTACCCTCTTTTAGTTTAAAAACATCACTCCTTGTCCTACTGCAACAGGCCCTAGGCCCTGCTAGAAATTTTGTCCCCAATTTTCTTATGTCCCCTTTAAGTATTGAAATACAATATGGTCTCCCCAGAGATACTCTTACAAAAAGTCAGCTTGCATTTTGAGTCATAATGCTTTCTGAAATGTCAATGGTACCAGCAATCTGCAACATCAAAAACTCTTTTACATACTCATGATAAAATCATTGATCTTTGGACAATTATTAAAGTCATCATCTTAAAGTGATTTTTTGCCCTTTCTTATCTCATGCATGCTGCAATAAGATGATGTCTATGGTTCATCTGAAGGTTCATGGGCTCCTGTAGGGTAGACATGTATTGTCGCCATTGAAGAAAAAAGAATAAATGCATATACAAATATGCATATACATATTGATATGTATGTATATCTTGTGACTTTCAATTCATCTGTGTTTTAGGGACTTTATTATGGTTTGTATAAAGCATATTAGCTAGGGACAAAAGGCCTATTAGAAGGGTCTGTAATATTCTGGCAAAATGGCATATGAAATAGTGAAGATGTCTGAATATACTCTGACTGAAATATGGTGTGGACATAACCTGTGCACTCCCTTTCCCCAAGCTCCTCTAATGCTACTTCAGAAAGCTTGTGACGGCCATATGCACTCTCAGGTCACAACCAGGGTAGGCAACATGTACTGTACATTGCTCTTCCAACTTTTAGTATAGCCAAACATTGTCTCAGGCACCGTAAAATGAAAAATATTCATGAGGCAGTTTTAGGTTTTAGGACCATAGAAGCACAAAACTGAGCTCAGAGGAGATCTTTATGCTTAGCATTATGTAGAGTTGTTACTTTATACTTTTTGACCTCTGGAGTGGAGATTTCATTATTACAGTTAATAAAGATTTCCTGACATTATTTAGATGGTCACTTCCACTGATGATCATAATTGGTTTGTTTCTTGCAAATCAACAATATAAACATTCAGTTTGTTTATTTTTTTTCAACTGAAACTTTCTGTTAAAAGGGGAAAAAATACAGTGACCCAAACTAAATGAAACGTTGACCTAAGAGGACTTAACATTGTGAAGAACTGCTAAACAAGATAGTATATTAAAGCTGGTGACATTTTTACTACATCCTAAATCCTATAAAGGCATGGATTATTCAAAGGAACCCCAAATGTAAAGCATTCTTATAATAGACATGTTTTTTCTTTTCAAGTTAATGTTTTCAATGTAACACTACATTTTTGACCCAAAGTCAAATCAGGGATCTTGTTTGGTTTGTAACCCAACATTTTTAAAATGCTCTTTAGAAAGAATCATAACATAAAACTCCCGAAGAGACAATAAACATTAATAAATGTACAATGATAATTCATCAGCTTCTGTTTGTTACCAGTCTAAGAAAAAAAACTTTAAAGTCATATTATTAAGGAACATCAATATTAGGTAAATTATATCCATCTTTAGAAAATAAACTATTTTGATAAAGAAAAACATGTTTTATGACATAAGGATAAGAATAATGGAGATTTTCAAAACTTTCCTTCAAAAAACTCGGTACATTTGTTTTAAATGAACAACAATGGAATATTAACTGCTAACAAACAGGTTTATTTCATAATTTCATAGGTGGCAATCTCTATATGGATGTAAAATGAGGATTTGATTTTGAACATAAAAAGAGAGACAATGAGACATCCTTCAACACATCAAGTGCAGGGTCCTGCACCTGGGTTGGGACAACCCCCGGTATCAGTCCAGGCTGGGGGATGAAGGGAATGAGAGCAGCCCTGCTGAGAGGGACTTGAGGGTACTGGTGGATGAAAAGCTGGACATGAGCCAGGAACATGCGCTCACAGCGCGTGGCCAGCAGGTCGAGGGAGGTGATTCTGCCCCTCTACTCTGCTCTGGTGAGACCACCCTCTGCAGTCCTGTGTCCAGCTCTGGAGCCCTCAGCACAGGAAAGACCTGGACCTGTTGGAGCGGGACCAGAGGAGGCCACAGCAATGATCAGAGGGATGTAACACCTCTCCTGTGAGGACAGGCTGAGAGAGTTGGGGTTGTTCAGACAAGAGAAGAGAAGGCTCCAGGGAGACCTTCTTGCAGTCTTCCAGTCCTTAAAGGGGGTTTATAGGAAAGATGAGGACAGACTTTTTAACAGGGCCTGTTGCAACAGGACAAGGGGTAAAGGTTTTAAACTAAAAGAGGGCAGATTTTGACTAGGTGTAAGGAAGAAATTTTTCATCATGAGGGTGGTGAACCCCTGGCCCAGGTTGCCCAGCAAGGTGGTGGGTGCCCCATCCCTGGAAACATTCCACATCAGGTTGGACAGGGCTCTGAGCAACCTGGTAGAGTTGAAGATGTATCTCCTCACTGCAGGGGATTGGACTACATCACAGAATCATGGAATAATAGAATAATTTGGGTTGGAAGGGACCTTTAAATGTCATCTAGTCCAATCCCCAGCTCAGATGACCTTTAAAGTTCCTTTCCATGCCAAACTATTCTATGATTCTATGATCTAGTACCACTACCAAATCATTAATTAATACTATTTAAATATAATGTCCATCACAATCTTTTAAGTCTTCTTCTGGGAGATTATCTCACATTTAAAAGATTCCAGTTGTAAATCTGCAATCTAGTCAGATAATCCTTTAGTAGCTGGCCTAGGCTTCTCCTCAGCTTTCTAGCTCTTTGATCATGTAAAATCTGAATCTTTTATCTTTGCTCTTCTTTATTCCCTACTTCTGATTATCCTTGCTGCCCTTCTTCATCTCTTTTCACTTACTAATGCAAATCTTCTGAAGTAGGGGCTCAGAACTCTGTGCAGTACTCTTCTGTTGGAGGAAGCATGATGGATTTCTGCAATGGTAAATCTTTGTATGCATGCTTGTTCTCTACTTAGATTCTAGTAATTGCTAAAACCCAGTTATCCCAATTATGCTTTTTTAAACACTTTCAAGCATTGCAACACTGATTTGATGGAACTGCTTATACGTCTTTAAGATTTTATGATCTTTTTTGTAGTATCTACTTCAGGACTTTACTTTGTATTCAAAGATTTTTTTATTTGTGTATATCAATTGCATTTGGTGAAATTAATTTGATTTTAACTTTACAAATGTGAATTGGATAGTTATTTCTGCAAATTTTGTCATGATTTTCCACTTATTATGACTTTACTACTATTTTCAGGAGCAAAAGCCTTAGAACAGGTCCCTGTAGATCTCCACTGGTGACCTCCTTACACTGTGAAAGCTGCTTAATTATTGCTGTCCTTGATTTGTTATATTCTAACTAGTAATTAACTTTCAAGATTAATGGTTTCCCCCCTTCATGCTTTTGTTTCTCTAAAACCTTCCATTGAAGAATGTTGTCAAATACCCTTGAGAAAGATAATTAGATTTTTGTGACTCCATCTCTCTTGTCCACACACTTTAAATCCTTCAAAAATGTTTTCCATTGAGGTTTTATTTTATTAGAACCTTGTTGACTTTTCCATAACATTATTATTAATCCTTAGGACCAGAAATCTCATTCTTTCATTTTGTATTACTTTGATTTGTCTTTCTGGTTAGGATTTCAACAAGTCCTCCTTAAGTGTTTTGAAAAAGAAAATAAAAAATCACCTTCTTTCTCTCCTCCAGAGAAACCAGAAGAAACACATATGTTACTTTTCATTCTACAGTACAAGGGCAGTTGTAAACAAGAATTCATTACTATGTTCAGTTGTGACAGTTTAGCTATTTCATACTCAAATTCCTTTACAGCTCTTGGGGGAATACCAACCAGTTTTATCAATTTGTTTATGTTCATTTTTTTGACTTGTGCTGAAACCTCTTCTGTTCACACTTCAATTTCAGAAACATTTTCTGATGAGCCTTCTGTGAGGAAAGGTTCTGGTTTGGGAATGCCTAAGATCTACAGCAATAGACACATATGTGAAAGAATAATTTACTTTTCCTTCTACTCTTAACTTTTTAGGCACTTCCTTCACTCTTTTGTGGTTTATTGACCCGACAGACTTCCTGGCAGGCATTTTGTATCAAAGACTTTCTTGTTGGATTTTTTTCCTCAGTAAGATTTTTTTTTTTGGTGGGGCGGGGGTAGGAGGGGAGAGTGTATGCTGTTATTGGGTTTTTTACATTTACTTTTCCAGAGTTAATATACTTTTATATTTTCCTTACTACTTTTTTACTTTTTTTTAAAGTATATTTTCTTATGTTAAATGGCTTTTTGTGTTATTTCAGTTTACTGTATTTTTCAAGTCTTTTCACAGTTCTCCTCATTTCTCTCGGCATTTGTAAACAATCTCCATATATGAAGCATTTTATCCTTTCTCAAGCTTAGCGTTCCTTAACAGGAAGAAAGGTCTTTTCTATGTGGAAATGTGTTTAGGAGAACAGTGGGTGCAATTCCCTTTTGTAGTACACTTTTTTAATTTGATAGTTAATGAGCTTACATGATTCCTTCAAAGTCAATACATAACTTTTAGATGAACTGCACACAACTAAGGACTGAATAAAGGACTGAATAAGGACTGGTTTTGATCCTTAAGACCTGACTTTCTTTTAAAATATCACTCTGGTTTAGGATACATGTTGCAGATGATCAGTACTGGAGCTCAAACAGGTGTCGCTCTATTCCAGAAATATGCTCCAAGTACAGATCTATCTATTTTCCATCAGCTTCCCTGTCAGATGGACATTCCTAAAGAAAAACAAACCAGATTCCCGGCATATTACTGATGAGACATTATAATTATAAGACAAATGGTTGTTCAGACAAAGGTTCAAGTGTGCTTCAGAAAGAAGGGAAGCCTACAAGCCTGAGCCAGCGAACTGAGAGGTTGGGTGTCACCTGTGGTCTAAGTCAAAAAGCTTTACTTAATCTGTAAAATTATAATAAATTTGATGTACCAACAAAAACTCACATAAATGCAACTACAGCCAAACCATCTTTTTTGTGGGCAGCATAGATGTGTTTGAGTGGAAAGTCAGGCTCCATATTGATTCTATTGCAAAAATCATCTCCGCCTTCCATCTCTCATCACCTCTACCTCTAAAACAATACTACAAGATGGAGACAAAAAGATTATTTAGAATATGTGCGTGTGGTGGGAGGGAGGGACAAGGGGGAGGAATGTGGTCATCTTTAAAACACTGTGATGGGTTTCATAGCATTAACAGCAGGAGCTGAATCCAATATGTGATGAATCAACATTATTAACATTCATTTATATATAAAAAATTAATTGAGGTGAGTACAGATTGGCCCTTTCTCAGGTCCATCTTGCCTCTTAGTGAACCGGGGCAGTGAGAATTTAATGATTACTTCAATTCTACAGCTTTGAGGTTGTAGAATCTGAATTCTACAATTTTCATAAGAGAAACTGTACCTATTTGCATGCCAAAACCTAGTGAGACTGATGCTGATGAAGGCTGCTGAAGATACAAATATTGCCTACATGCTAAATAACAGAAGTGTTCAACTCTTAATTTTTGATTGAATAAATGAGTCCTAATATAACCTCTGAACCCTTCAGAAAGATTGAATAGGAGACAAAAAGCTGATCAAAAATAATGTCCAGTCAATGGTTTATAGTCAAAGTTTATAAGTACAGAAGTTGTTCATCGTCAATTATTTAAACCAGCAACAGCTATTCAATCATAAACTTGTCCTTTATAAATCACCTTCTGCAGGTGAAAAGCAAAGAACATGCAAGTGACCCTTCAAGCCTCATGAAGATTTAAATTGGTCTCCTGGGGAATATCATATATGAATGACACTATCAACTGATATTAGTTGAATGATGTGAAGGTATAAATGAGGAGCCAGAAAGGCACGGATTTCAATTTTCAATGAAAAGCTTCATGGTCAAATCAAAAATCACATAGACTTCCCAAGGTGGAAACTAGATACTAAACACTAAAAAGAAATTGAGGGATGTCAGCCTAATTCTATCTCTGTTGCAACCTTTTTTACTCTGGACTGTGACCTTGGCTGGATCTGTACAGTCTTGAGGAGAAAGAAATGGGATAAAAGTTGTGCTTCCTCATCCTGGTTTGTGTTTCACATTACTGACAAAATAACAGGTCCAGGTTATTTATACAGTTTAAATTGTGTTATCTTATGGGGTAGCAATGAAACCTCCCTCACCTTTGTAACATCTTTATTCAGGTGTTATTTTACTGTGTGAAGAGAGACTTTGTAAGCAGGACATGCACAGCCAGCAGTACAGACCAGTTATCCATTAGCTAGTACACGATAGCTAGGATTGGCATGTTACCAACTTACCTGTTCACATGCTCATCATCATCATCCATTTCTTTTAAACTGGCTTCAAACAGTGGTGCTGAGTTGTGATTTTCTGTTTGTTTGTGATGGCTTTTTAGGGGTGTGTAACTTTTCATGAAGGTCAGTATTTTCTTCATGAATCCTTGTGTCATTATTACAATCTCAACAGTTTGTCTTTATATGTTGTAACTTTTCTTATCCTGCATGGCTTCAGGTTAAATACTCTTACACTGCTTAATGGCATTTTTTCTGGTAAGAATGAGCGAAGGTTACACAGCTAGGATGCAGAAAACGAATCCTTAGGTCACATACAGGTGACAGCTCAGGCCACAGTTTGCTGTAGAGCCATTCCATAAAAAATCTCGCCTACCACCTCTGGCCAGCCTCAGTAGTGTATCACAGAATCACAGAATCACAGAATGGTAGGGGTTGGAAAGGACCTCTGAAGATCATCTGGTCCAACCCCCCTGCCAAGGCAGGATCACCTAGGGCAGGTTGCACAGGAACGCATCCAGTCGGGTTTTGAAGGTCTCCAGAGAAGGAGAATCCACAACCTCTCTGGGCAGCCTGTTCCGGTGCTCCACCACCCTCGCAGGAAAGAATTTTTTCCTCATGTTGAGGTGGAACTTCCTGTGCTGCAGTTTGTCCCCATTGCCCCTTGTCCTGTCACTGGGCACTACTGAAAAGAGACTGGCTCCATCCTCCTGCCAGCCACCCTTCAGATATTGATAGACATTGATGAGGTCCCCTCTCAGCCTTCTCTTCTCCAGACTAAACAGCCCCAGGTCTCTCAGCCTTTCCTCGTATGAGAGATGTTCCAGTCCCTTAATCATCCTCGCAGCCCTCCGTTGGACTCTCTCCAGAAGTTCCCCGTCTCTCTTGAACTGAGGAGCCCAGAACTGGACACAATACTCCCGATGAGGCCTCACCAGTGCAGAGTAGAGGGGGAGGATAATCTGTCTTGTAGTTAAGATAGAGATAGGATAACCTCTCTCACGGTAGGGTATACCCAGCCAGCCCACAGTGACAGTGAGTGCACACTTGGGCTTTTTTGTCTGCCATGCTTTAGAATTCATGCATAGGATTTTTATGTAAAGATTTTGTATTCAAACCCTGAGGTTCTGAATATATAAATGCAAAAATAAATCTGACCCTTTCCAGTGGATATTTTTCCCATAATCTTAATCTTCATTAATTCCTAGTTTATAATTTGGAAGTAAAAATTGTTATCCAGTTTACTATGATGCTTTGAAAAGATTTTCTTTAGTATGTCCGAAGAGCTTCAGTTTCATGATGCTCAAATCATAGAAGAACCTGTTTAGATTTCAGTGTTATCAGGAGTCAATTAATATCATGAATGGTGGAGGGGTTATAACCTGTAGTTAAACAGCACAGAAATATCTGTACTCCTGCTTTATTGATCACTACACTGTACTTCAACCTTTGGAAATATATTTCAGTTATGCTGTGAGACAAATCATGTGCCAAGCCCAGATGAAATCTGTTCCTTCCAAGCCATAGAAGCATAGTTACATTCTGTAACAGTTCTGTGGTTGGTATAAACATTTTGACAGAAAATATTTGGTGGTGAATGCAGTGTGAAACTATCTGAAAGTAAATGTACTGTGACTTGGAACATAAGATACAATTTTCTTTGCATAGAGGAAAAATGAAGTGATGACAGAGTTCACAAAACCTATTCTCCTCCTAAAATTGCAATTTGACCTTGCTTTTCAATAGGAGTCTTTCAAAAAGTTAAACTTGACAGTGCAAGAAATTTCACAGACTTTTGTCTGTAAATTGGCAATTGCAATACAACAATGCTCAAATTCTTCCTTAGTGTTCTGTACATGAAAATACTAAAAAGAGACCCCTGGGCTACCAGACCATAATACTCATAGTAGCAACATAAAATTGTACATTTTAAGTTAATGGCTATTGGAATCTAAAGTTCCTGTTTAGTATAGTATTGTACTGAAAGACCATAAATCTAGGCTTACTCTTCCTTTTTGGGCTACAGAAGTTCTCATTATTTAATGCAAATGAAACATTTTCCCCAGGAGAGTGATAGGGCAAAATCATTATGGTTTTGACAGTTCCCTGGGAAAGTATAGAGTAGAATCTCACAAAGAAAAATAAATAAATTCACTTTCCTATGGATATGTGTTTTTCTCAAGTCCTGGAAGACTGTTGAAAGCATTTGGTTGGTAGCTGTATGAAAGTCAGCATCACCTCTACCTGTTTCCTAGGATAATGCAATAGCTCCAGCTTAGTGGCTCCAAATCCTTTAAAAAAATTGATTTATATACTTTTTCTTGGAGAAGATACAAGGCTATGAGTGCTGAATAGAGTGAGACATTTCAGTACCAGAAAGAAACAAGAATTAAGGCGTGCCTTTTTATGTTGGATTTTGTATTGGCTGCCTCATCCACCTTCTTGTTAAAAATGCAAATCCCTTATGAAAAGTTTAATATGTTTCATACATTATACAGGAAGTCTAGATATCTATTTCAGGACATATTACAAGTAGATCTTCATTTTAGGTAGTCTCAGGAGTTGTTATACTGAAAAATTTAGTTTTAATTATCAGGCCTTCCATATATCGTGTGCTTTGGCATCACCATCTCGGGTCTCATGGTGGGGAGCGTCTGTGACACTTGGTGACAGCTCTGAGTCACTCCTTATGGGAAAGTCCTTTCAAGCAAATTTCCTGGTTAGGAAGCTCATCCTCTTCCCTCCACCTGTGCCACATAACAGCCTGATTGCCAGTCACCCAGCTCAATTGGTTCATGTTTGAAGGATGTTTTAAGAAGTTGCATTCTGCATACTTTTAGCTGCGTAGGGAAAAAGGCTGGACCAGTCTGACCAGTGCACAAGAGCAGTCCTCAGCATTGGGGAGCTGCAGATAGCACTCCAGACCTCACTACGTCATATTAACAACTTTGAATGTCAGCTAGGACTTTTGAAAATGCATCCATGCTAGCCAAATTCTATCCATGTGGAAAACCATACTAAAACCTCTTGCACTGATTTAGATTGGTTAAAGAGGTGGGTCACTGCTAAGCACTTTTCAGAATCTCTTCCTAAGGTTTTAAGCCCTCTGTTCCTATGGCTGGAAAAAATCAGCCAGCATGTGTGCTGGTTTTGGATGGGATAGAGTTAATTTTCTTCATAGTAGCTAGCAGGGGGCTGTGTTTTGGATTTGTGCTGAAAACAGTGTTGATAATGCAGGGAGGTTTTCATTATGGCTGAGCAGTGCTTACAGAGTCAAGGCCTTTTCTGCTTCTCACTCCACCCCACCAGTGAGAAGGATGGGGGTGAAAAAGGATTTGGGAGGGGACACAGCCAGGACAGCTGACCCCAATTGTCCAACGGAATAATCCATACCATATGACATCACGCTCAGCATAGAAAGCTGGGTGAAGAAAAAGAAGGAAGGGGAGACATTCAGACAAATGATGGCGTTTGTCTTCCCAAGTAACTGTTAAGTGTGATGGAGCCCTGCTTCCCTGGAGATGGCTGAACCCCTGCCTGCCCGTGGGGAGTGGGGAATGGATTCCTTGTTTTGTTTTACTTGTGCACACGGCTTTTGCTTTATCTGTTAAAGTGTCTTTATCTCAACCCACGAGTTTCCTCACTACTACAATTCTGATTCTCTTCCCTGCTCCCCTGTCTGGGAGTGAGCGAGCTGCTCTGTGGGTTAAACCAGCTGGGGTTAAGCCATGACAGCATGGTATCAGGGAACTCCCATTGTCTCTGTGAGTTCCTTGTAAAATGAAGTGCAAATAAATATGGACCAGGGATATTACAGGTATATTTAACCTCTATAGTGCAACAGCCTATCAAAGCAGTATAAATAAAAGAGACTGTTTCTATACATTTCTAAGAGCTCCTCATGCCATTTCGATTGTATTCACATAGAGCAAGAACTTAGCATTCTAAAATAAACCACTGAAATATTGCATGTTAATACGCTTATGTCTCACAGCAAGGTCATTCTATATACCTTATAGCAGCCTCAGGAAATAATGAGTAAGCTGAACAGATTATATTATAGAACTGAATTGTGCTTAAACTAAATCATAAAATACAGGGTTTGACAATCCAGCAGAATACTGAAGTCCAACAAAAGATAGGAAATCTGAAGCATGGATATTAAGTCTACTTCCATCTCAGTGCCAAATGTTGTATAAAAGACATGTAGTGAAATCCTCACTTGGTGTAAATTGGTGTGATTCCTAGAACTGAAAGGATCTATGCCAACTCAGTCCAGTGAACTTCATCCACATGTATAAAATAAGTTCCCTTACTATAAGGAGACCATTTAAACACTTGGACCTCATACAAGATAAGAAAAAAAGTTAAATACTCTCAAAGAAATTAACAAGCCCTGTCAAGGGAAGTGAAAAAGAAATGAAAAGCTGAACACAAGAGGAAAACAAACAAAAAACCAAACAAAACCAAAACCAGAGAGAGGTTTAAATGATCTATTTTAAGATTCCAAAAGGTTAAGTTGGGGAGGGCAAGTATGCACTCAGGCTAGTAGATTTTAATGTACTAATTAAGGATCTGTAAAAGGTCATGCTGGGGCGGGAGCCTGCTGATGACACATTTAATTACTTGAGCTTAATCTGTAGTGTAACAAATAATGAGGAATTTAGAAGCCACAGAACAATGGCACAGGAAGTCTCATAACTTCAAAGTGAGGCAAATTGAACAGAAGCTATTGAGCTACTCAAGCAAACCTGGGGGAGCCTCTGTAACTGTAAGCCGTCTGATAATTTCCTGAAGTAATTTAGAAAAAGTCAACAAAATAAAGGATGAATAATGCTTTGCAAAGAAACAAGTGCTATCAACTGACCACAAAAAAAGGCTGAAAAACAAAACTCTCTGAAAATGTTTTCTCCAGCATCCTAAGGTAACATTCCAATGTTCCCCAGTGCACTGTTTCAGTAAGTGATATATATTAGAACAGGTTGCTCCTGGCTATATTTTAAGACCACATCTGTGACCATTCCTATTGCCATCCTAGGTATTGGCTTCTCGGTGTCCAAAATTGCTCTTCTGAGTTGCTCAATGAGTGCTGTTTTTCACAGTTTATAACACAATAGGAGAGGAAGATGCATGGACTTTAATTTATGGTTAATAAGCAAAGACATGGTTTAATATGTTATGGTGCTATTTATTTTTTAAAATATCAGGTATCAATGGGGCAGGATGTTAACTGAATATGTCACTGACAGTGTCACCACTGTAGTTCTCCCTACAGATCTACTCTCTATAGCTTGATATTAGGACTTTTTAAAAATGTGTGAATAGGTCTTTTGATTATATTTCTATTGCCCCTTCACTCTTTAGCATGTATCAATATTTAGATCAGGTAACTATAACAAGTAGGTATTAACTGTCCTATACATCAGTCTACTTCAAGAGACACTGAAGCACCAGGCAGGCTGCAGCCTGCAGCCGCAGCAGCATCCAGGCACATTCGGAAATCAACAACCTTTTACTCAGAGTTGCTCCCAGATTTTTGATCCAGATGTTGCTTGACTGTTGCTGCTGACTTCCAAATGAGACGAATGAAGGTTTGAATGTCCTTTTTCAGTTTTTGATTTTTTGAAACTCTTTGCTTTTCCCCCTCTAAAAATTAAAAACAGCCAAAGAGATGTTTTAGAAAGTTGGGGCAGGGGAGATAGCTTTGCAGGTTTATTGTTTTGATTTGTTCTTTTAACGTATTCTGAGCTGACACCATATATGCCAAGGTTTAGCTTGGAGCAAATATTTTTTTACTGGTTCAGTTATGAAGTCCCACAGAAGGGTTTATGATAGAAACACTGACAGGCGTTTAACTATAACAGTAGTAGCAGAGTTGTTATAATAATTGGATTGGGGTGGAATGCAAAGCTAAATTTACAGATTATTTCTGCCTTTGGGGAGCCATTCATTTCTGTCTGAAACAACGAAGGCAAAACTTAACATCCGCATAAGAAAAAGACACTAAAAAAATGAATGGTTCCATCACTATTAGCTCCAAGAAAACAATCGTTACTTGATAGATTTAATGATGCATGAAATATCGGAGCTTACATCTGGGAATCATTACCAAAAAATTAATTGATTTATATTGATTGTCTTAATTTGTTGCATTAAGTGAAAATGTGAAAGTTGATATCTGAAGCAAGTAGTTTTTCATTGGATAGTTCACTGGAGTGTTAAATTAAACAAAAATACCCAAATAAAACTGAAGAAATAAAGGTGAAAGCAATTAGAGCTTATCCTGCAGATCTTTCCTCTGAGGGTCCTGTGGTTTAATTCAATTAAAAAAACCCCAAATCTTCTCTTTCTTCTTTGTTTTTTTTTGTTTGTTTTACCAAGCTTGTCAGCTCTTGATAACATATTAATGTTATCATTTATGCAAGTTATTCACATATGCAAGTGAATGGAATTGCTTCATTCTGTCAGACAGATGAATAAGATAAAGTCGTCAATAAATTACACCCAGTAGCAGTATCAATATTACCTGTAGGAACACAGAAAACTTGCAGAATGGCCTTGACATCTCAGGACATTTTTTAGTGTTATACCCTTGCCAAGCCTGTGGCACCTGTACATATCCAGTTATCTCTTAAAAATACCCATTATGCTGCCTCATCAATATCTCTTCTTTAGCTGATAAAGTTTAATTTGTATTTGCAGTAGAAAGACATACCAGGTCAGATCTGGAATTTGACTCAGTGGACTTAATTGCTCTAGACATCTAGGCAGCTTGATTTCTATCAAAAAACAAGCTTCATCTGTTGACAGAGGAGAATTTAATTTTTTTGAAAATCCATACTTAACATGACCTAGACAATGACGGTCAATTATCAGTTCAGCCCAACAGTAGCACTTCTTTTAAGATATAATTAAGCATCTTTAAAAACTAAGCCTGAGCAGCCTCACTTGCTGAGATAAAACTGAAGTAGAATTTATACTTAAGGACACCTGCATCAGAAATTATTTGTAAGGACTTTGCATTTTTAAGTGTGTTTGAGCAGAAGAAAGGTTTTAATGACTTTTAGTGCTTGCATGAGATCTGTTCCCTCTCCCTGAACTGGATTGGCAGCTTGCATTCCTTTCAGCAGATCACTGGGTTTTAGTCTTCCTTGGTGGTCTGTACGCTAAAATGAAAGTCCTGGTATGTAGCATAAACACCTTGTTATACTAGACACAAAAATGCTTTCAATGATAATTGAAAATTGCTGCTACGAGCATTTACAGGCCTATTTCAACTCCACTCTGAGCTTCCAAGAGCACAACACTGAACAGACTCTAGATTATGCTTTTCCTTTTTTTCTTTGTCTGACAGAAGAGCAGAAATTCCTTCACTTTGTCCAGTTGATTTGGTAAGGGGCATGTGCTGCCTGCCTACACGGCTGCTGCCCGTCATATTCCCAAAGCCAGATGTGAGACTCAGCAAGGTGCTTCCTCCCTCTCTTGGGCAAGGAGCTGGAGCAAGGGCAGAAGAGAAACTTCTCTGGACTTGGTTTCACCTCTCTACCATAGAAGTCTGAGTACTTTTTATAAATAACTTAAGTCCAATATAGTTATTGGAATTGTTGTGAGCTGAAATTTTACTTCTGATAAATCATGAAGGTATAATCTGTCCTTTTCAGTGCTTTCAGAAGTAAACTAAAAAGTTTAGCTTTGAAATTATTTCTAGGCTTCACTATAAAGGTGCCTGCTGGAGCAGCATCCTCTGCCCTTGTATTAGCAGTCTCTGTGTTTGAAACTTTTTTTTTCCTTGTATCCTAAGGATATGTTCAGTCTAATGACTGTGTAGTTATCTGTTAGCATCCCCACAATGCTCTTTATAAGTGATTACTGCCTTCTACCTCGGGACTGAATCACTGCAGCTGATGCACAGTAATTCATTAGACAAACGTTGCTACAGGAAACCTAACTAGAGAATTTGTTATATGGCACTCTGCAGTAGAAAACTGCTGACATGGTTAACCAGAAAGGTACCTGAAGTTATGTTTATGGCCTACTTAAATACTGAATGCAAGCAAAAAGAAATAGAAAATTGCCAAGAGTTTAATTAAGTCTGACTGTTGATTTAATAGGATACTGAAAATGGAAATAGATGTGAAAACCAGTTCTACAAGAGGAATATGTTGGTCTACAAGAATAAAGCTGATCACTTTTCGACAATAGTTTATCTGCCATCATTTGACTTGTCCAAAATGCTTCTATTACAGAGCAATTTTGTAGTTGTTACTTGCCTTTTCAAATGGCACCATTCAGGTTATTTTTTCAGAATTAAATTCTCCATAGCAGAACAGGATATGGAATAGTCATTGCAAAACACTTATTCCAAAATAATAGGTCATTTTCCTGCATGTTCTGCAGTTTCTTAGCCTTCCTTACCTAAACGCAAATTACACTGGATGGAAGGTTCTGAAGGAGAGGAAGAGGAAGCTTTAGAGAGATGAGGTATTTATTAATTAATAGTTTCTGCCCCATTTTGTTCATTCGTTTGTTGATGGAGAGGTAAGCTCTACACCATATGGTTTAATGATATCGTTAGTAGAAAGTGGCATTGTCTCAAACCTTCTCATTGGCTGATTGGGGGGTGTTTCCTTAATCTGCCCTTCTAGCAGGTTTTCCATTTATGAGAGAAGCAGTATTGTAATTGGGTATAATTGTATCTACAGTATCTTGTGCTGGTAAAAAATGTTTCCACTGAGATTTGAAGATATAAAATGTAATATTGTTTTTTCTTTTTGAAGAACTTTAACTAATGTCACATTGTGATCTGATTTTTTACTAGGTTTTTAGTATCAGTTTTTCTTCTCATAAGATCTTTGAATATCTCTTGCTTGAAGATACACTGTTGCTTTTAAACAATTTTTTCAGTGTTGCCTTTGTTAAGGCTCTTTAAGATTCCTTTCACTACTACTAAATTGTGTTGTTTCTGATTGCATTCTCTTCACAATTTTCCTTCATTTCCAAATCACATCTTGAATTTTAACACTGTGACACTATCACTTCCTGTGAACTCATGTACTAGCATGTGAACTTCGAATTGCTCAGGGTTGCTGAAATTTTAACGTAAATCTCACGTCCAATGTTTCCCTATTAGATCTCTGTGTTATCACACTGAGAAATTAGCCACTAGGTATAAAAGAACATACAAACAGTTGTGTATGTTAAACTGAAGGTCTGTCAAGCCCAGTAGTTGAAAGAGGATATGAATGATGTGACTATAAGGATGTATTGACACCCTTTCTGCTATGTATTCACATGATAAGCTCTGCAGAAGAGGTATCTTTTTACAGAGTGAGCCTTACAAGTACATTCCCGAGTATATGCTTGAGTATACATGTAATACTCATATTGAGCACTTAACTTTGATGCCTGTACTTTTCTACAACACAGAAGGAAGAAAGTCCTCTTCAGAGAGGGATTGTGTCTTAAATTCACTCTAGACCAGTCATGAAGAGCGCTTCAGGGGTGATGGGATACCTTCAAATGACATGATTCCTAAATCAGGCACCTCAGGTAAGTGCTTAAAAACAGCAGGATAGATAGCTCTTCCTTGGATGATTAGGTAATCATCATGGAAGGAGTCCAGAGTGTCTATGGTGCTCATAGCTAGCCAAGAGCCTGAGGTTCTGAAAATTCGATTTCCTCTGTGCTTTATTTCTAAAAGGAAAGGGAGAGCAAACCTCCTGCAGAATAAGCAGCTGAAATTCTCAAAGCAAAGCCTCTGTGGATTGGGTTTACCTGTCCACAGGTTGCACATGCTGGAGGGGCTCTAGAAGAAACTGTTTGGTGTGTTCAGCTCCTCGCAGAAAAAAAGCTCATTTAGAAAGGGGAAGGGAGTACAGGAAGAGAGAAGGAAAAAAGAATTGTCATTGTGAGTGTGCTGAATGTTTGAGTTGCTTGGATTAGAATTTATAGCTTTTATTAATCTGCATAGTATTTGAATATATAATGATTCAAGTTCTTTTAAACCCTCTGACTCATTTTGTATTGTTCTCTTAATATAGCCTTTTTACACATACTGTTTTCTGAATGTCTTCTTTAACGCAAAATTTGTGTGATTCAGTACACAAGAGTACACTCAGGAAACCAGCTAACTTCCTGGGTCTGGACATGTGGATCTGATTTGAACAAAGATAAATGGTCTCATTTTATTACAGGAACTTGTCATTAATAACACTAGGTATGTCATGTACATTATAGCAGCTTCAGTGCATTTGTTCCTTTCGGCATTTTATGAAGCAATGGTAATGAAATTTGTGAGCTGCTACACAGCTTTATGTAAAAGAAAACAACACTTCATATTATTTATAAACGTTTATTAAAAAAGGTCGGATAAATAACCCATTTTTTGGAGATATTATATATTCCATTAAGGAACTGTGAAGAAACTCTTTTAATATTATATAGCACTTCATACAATAGTATTACTTCTGCTAATAGTCCATACTAAAAAGTTTATTAATATACAATAAAGATAATCATTGCAATTATCAGTAGGTATGTAATAAATAGTAAACTGGACTTTGGAAACACCTAGGTAAGATCACACATTTTGCTCTAGAGTGGTTTTACATTTTCTGTTCATAGAAAAGCAGTCATGTTCAAATTTCTTAATTTATATCTGCTCTGAGATTTAAGCATTATGAGCTTTGGTATTTTGTTTTTTGTAGCTAAGTTCTCACCTTTGGTAAAATACAATATCATAGTAGTATGAATTGAAATCATAGTAGTAGTAGCAGCAGCAATAAAAGTAGTCCTTCAGCTTCCCCTTTCTTTGAAAAATAGCACAGTAATTTGTTCTTGTAACAGACTAAGCTACCGACTGGTTTACATTTATAAATATTGTGCAAGTAGTGAAAGAATGAGGAAAAGAATGTCTTTAACATAAATTTACGAGGTAGGAGTCTAGTTTTTTACTTAGTTCTCCAGCTGACAGAATGATGATACTGGAAAACATACTATAGCACTTATCTACAGGATAAAGAACATAATGCCAGCCTATCAATCATGACTGCTATAATGTTTTGTTATTTAATATCTGTAAATTTCTGTTAAACTTAAAAGTGTTAAATATTAGTGAAGAATTTTCTGACTTACAACAAAGCTCGACAGGTCATTCCATAAAACAAGTGTGACAAGATATTGTCATGGCAATGGCTGCATCATCACAGATTGTGGATTAATTGTACTTCCACTGCTGCATCAACCAAATGAGAATAATTGGCTAGCAGGAGAGAAAAACTTTGCTTAAATCTTAACAGCAAAAAGAAGCTATTAGCAAAATGTAGAAATGGAAATACATACATTGGGGAAAGTAACTATATTTCAGTGAAATTATCATGTGTGGATTTGGAAAGTTTTCTCAGTCAGAAAATCTCCACTTAATAGACTGAAGAGCAGTAAGGGTTTGCAGAAATGTCTCTAATGGGAACTGATATTTGAAAGCAAAGGCTAGTGGCACTGATTACTTTTCTCATTAGGCAGCATCTCTATCTAAATAAATCAGATGTTGCCATATAACATTTCAAAAAATCTGTCAAACTGCAGGATATAATCTGGAAACATACCATGAAATTAGCATAGATGCATACAGAATTGGATTCAGCAAGCATTTTCATCTTATACTAATTGACAAAATGCAGTGCCACCGCAGTACACAATTTCACACACAATTTTTGTTAGAGGGACATGTGAAAACATTCTGAACTACAATTTTCTCCTCATGTTTTGATGCCAAGTGCTGCACAAACTAATGCCTCCAGTGAGTAGGGTTCTCTTTTTAACACTGTGCTGGATACCTTTTAGCTGCATCTTCCCCTTTTCAAAGCAAAAGGTTAAATGAGATCCTTTTCCTGCATAGCTCTGGGGGGCTGTGCAGAAAAAGGAGCAAAAACGTTTCTCAGGAAGGAGTGTGGAATTAGCTCAGCGTGCCACCATACAGCCTCCAGCGTGCTAGGCTCAGTATCACAGAGTGAAGTAGCGACAGAGGACACACGGCCCTGAGGCCAAAGCTGGTTGCTCCAGGCTTTCTCTGCAGGCAGTGGGGAAAGATGTCCTCTTCCAGAAGTGGTTGAGGGCTCCTGGGAGGAGCCCTTCCCTGAGGGATCAGGCTGCTCTGAAGATGTTCTATGCTGAACAAACAATTAAATACTCAAAGGCAGAGAGGGAGAAGGACTGCATGGGGCTGCCGGTAGCCAAAACAAGCATTTAATTTTTTCAAGCAGACTGACATTGTTTTAACCAGCAAGCTGAGGACAGCTCCATGATCGGGTATTCTTTAGCACTTCCAGCAATTTTTGGTAAGAAGACTTGAGTTCAAATCACTTTTCTAAGTCAAAAAAAGGTGAAAATTATGCTGCCTTTTCTGTACACTATGTGAACACTCAGTGAAATAGTTTGTGTTTATGTCTGTGACAGGTATCAGGGTGGCCATCTGGGAATTTATGCAGTTACCTTGCTGGCAGTAGTACTTCTGTTCTCAGCAAGGTACTGAACATCCAGAAACTCTGGACAAATGAACAAATATCTCCTTTTTAAGTGTTATATTTGATGTGCTTGCCAAACATACAAATAGTATATATCTGGGAAAACAGAAATATAGCAGCCCTTCTTCAATGCCTTCTTGAGTTCCTTCAGCCTCAGCTCTCCTTAAATGTCTATAGGTTTGGTACAAGACATCGACAGTTGAAGACAGGGCTAGTAATCATTTTACTGTTGATAGTTGATATTTGATTTTTTATATTTGACAGATTGTTGACAGTTACCATTTATCAGGCTAGCACATTTCGTGCACGTGTACCTCCAGTAAAGCTCCTATCTCTAGCTGAGCTTTATGCAAGCTTTCTGGGAGAGGTACCTCTTTTGGTTTTTTGGTGGTTTTGTTTTTTTTTTTAATTGTATTCCCTTTGTTATGTGAAGCATACCATTCTAGCTAAATTAACAATAAATAGACAATACACTACACTGTGTCTGTTATCAGGTTGTCCAATGAAGCATGACATTCAGTTTCCTTGCAATTTAGCATAACTCACACTGAATAGTCACCAATGTTTAAACATTTGTAACATTATTCAGCTTTCCCCTATTTCTGCTAATTTATCCACCTTCTGTAGCAGAGAATGGTAAAATTTAACATGCACTGCCCAAGCAACCATCTCTTGCAGTGTGCTATGAAATTAGACTTTTTTGTTTTGTTGCATGTTGAAAAAAATGAAAAGGTGCTAAGGCAAAACATCCTTCCCAATAACAACCCAAAGAATGTGTGGATTGCTCTTATAGAACCTACCCTATAACACCTTTTGTTCACTAGGGAGGGAATGAGTGGATTGTGAAAGGTCAATCCCCATGGCTTCAGATACCAACATTCTGCCTAGTGCATGAAAAGATATATATGAAAGGCAAAGTAATTATCAGTGTAAAATTTCAGGTTAAAAAAATTCTCATAAAATAATTAAATGTTCTGTTTACTCTGCTAGTTACTGTGCTGATGGTATTCTACCATGATGAAATATGTGATTTTAAATAAAAGATTTTCTACTGTAGGTAACATTTACAAAACATTGGCACAAGCTGTGCTGAAGTTCAAAAGCAATGTCTGTTCTGTGTGAAGGAAAAAGATGCAAGATAGTAGCTACATATATTAGCAGTAGTAGGGTAAAAGGATAATTAAAAGATAACTAGGAAGATAATTAAATGATAACAGAGACTAACCTGATGTGCTTTAGGCTAAGTGCAATAATTAATCTTGATACATGGTATATAATAAGAGCTTTCCAATATATTCTCCTATACTAGTTGCTATTATGAAATCACAGTTCTTTGTGCAGGAAATAATTGGACTAAAATGAAATGCTCATGTTAGACTAGCATAGTGGGTGCTTCTGTGAAAGGTGCATTTTAGAGAGCAGGCAGAAAGAAGTGAACAACTCAATTAGCTATGGAATTTCTAAGGCTTGCAAATATAAAGGAACCCTCTGCTCCTCCCTGCTTTCGGCTTTCAATGACTTTAATGAAAAATGATGGAGTGGCTGGTCTGGAGACTTAAGATTCTCCATAACAGCAAAAGTTCATTAAACTGCAAGACTACTTTAAGGGAGTACTTCTTGGGAAGAACACTTCTTTTTATGTCAAACTATCAAAATATGGACCTCGGGGTACTTTTCAGTTTGCTTGTTTATTTAAAGAGTTTTTAAGATTTTTAGGATGATAACTCAACTTGGGGTTTTTTTGGGGGTGTTTTTTTTTAGAGTGCACATCTTATATCATCACAATCTTACATTGTTCTTCTTAGAGGTAAGTGAAGTTCAATTTATAAAATAGCAAATGGTAGGCTGCATTCATAGCAAATGGTAGGCTACAGTCATTCATTATGTCAACGCTCTAGGGAAACAGCAAAACTAAGTATTAATTACTGTCAACCATGATACTGGCTTTTATAATATTGACTTGTCTGAAATGAATTAAGGTCAATAATTTCCATTCATACAGCTCTCCAAATAATGGCAACCTTTTAATGAATATAGTTAGAAAGAGTTTAACAACATAACACTTCCCTATAGCATCAACACATGAAAGAAAGTACAATTGGTAGAAATAAATCATTTTTTTCTGCTTTTGAGCATAAAACATTTTTGCCATAAACCCAATGCTGGGCTACTGCAAAATTTCAGCTTTAAGAAAGAGGTAGAAAAACAGAGAACATTGGACGAAAAGCAGGAAAGATTTACTAGATCAGTTTTGAAGATATCCTGAAGGTTTAAATACTCATAATCAGAATCCCTACACAGAATAAGCTTAGTGAAACTCTGCCAGTTTGTACCAATAGGGGATATAGTCATACCTGTCTGTCTTTGGCTTGCCTGACTACATGTAAATTACTGGCTCTTCTGTGAGCTGCAGTGATTCACATTTGCCACTTTTCCACCTAGGCTGTAGTTATCTGTGTCATGGAAAGCAAAGAGAAGACTCAGAGGGTGCTCTGCAGTGGGCGGATGGGGGGTGCAGGGTTCTTTCTGGATCTCAATCAGAAAGGCACAACAGCAAATAGTGTAATAAAATTGCTTTAATAACAAGATAGAATTAGGAAGAGGAATACAATTGGCAAGTAAATCTTACATCCCTTCAGATGTTGGGAATCACACTTTTGTGCAGCATCGGAGCAAGCCCAGGTGAATTCCTACAGCTGGCTGCACAGATCCCCCCTACAGAGAGTCTCCCTCTCATACTGTGGTGTCTTTTATCTTGTGTACCAAACAAAACCATCTATCTTCTGACAGGGTGGGATGACATCCACCAGAGCGCAGCACTGACCAGCCTGGGGCATGCCAGCACCATCCTTTACAGTCTTTCGTGCTAGGTGTTTGGTTATATGGCAGCTACTCATACTGTAAGAGTAATTAAGGCTTCTCAAGCCTCAAGTACAAGGCCCAATAGAGCAGGTGTGGCTTGCCCAAGACCATCAACTCCTCCTTGTAATTTACCCCAAGGAAGCCACTACAGAGGGCCGGTTAGCTAGTGCAACGTTGGGTAGGACTGATACACATATTACAGTTTATTTACCTTAACAATCTGCAGAAGTCTCTCTGACAAAGCAGAATTAGGTATAAAGCTAAAAAATTGACGTTTGTGCTAGGAGGTTGTTTTCATATATCATCAAATTATGATTTCTCTGAACTAGGGAAGTTAGGGGGGAAGTTTGTCTAGAGGAGATCACTTGCTGCACCTTTTGTTTTCAGAACATATCTTTTGTTTTAAATCTTCAACAACATACTTGAGAAGAGGAGGAGTGGGTGGAGGAATGCAAATAAAGAAGTAAAAATACATTTTACATGCAATTTTATTGCTTGTTTCTGCTTAGTAACCAGGGTCTGAAATAATTCTTCCAGGCTATCATCTTCAAAAATATCTATATCATATGTGGTGACGTGCCTTGTGGACATCTGGCCCTGAATTTCTAGTGCTCTGCCTCATGGATATAAAAATATTTAAGCTTATGAAACTTCTGCTTATGTGAAACATAAATGCTTCAGAAAATATAGTCCATTTCTATGAATTCTGTTTTGCTGAATTCTATTTGTGGAATTCTGGGAGTCATGATCTTACTCAGCTCTAATCCTGATTTATTTATAATTACACCTCCTGTGATTTTGAGATTACAAAAGTACATAATCTGCCTGGTTTTCTCAAACACAGAAGAAAATGACTGTCACCATGTTATATGAGAAATTGTTGTGAAATCTTTTGGTTGTAGGGATTAAGTATGAAATTCAATAAATTTTTGTTTGATTTTTGTTTACTCTCTGGTAGGAGAATTCAGATTCTGGTAAGAACTGCAAATACAAATTTTGTCATATCTAGAAAAAAAATAATACTCTTCCTCTCATTCAAGTGAAAGCAAGAAACTCCTGAAATTTCCTGAAAAGCTTGTTTTGTAGCCCTACAGGTTAAACTAGTAAGCTCAATAAGAGTTTGAATGAAATCTTGAAGCCATTTGGCATTGGTTTGGACCGTGTTTCTTTTGGCAGGATTCAGTATGGGTTTTTTTGAGGAAATGCTGCATGTTTACAAATTCTGTCACACTGAGTGGGAGATGAAGGTGTCTGACACTTCTGAGGAAGAACACAGAGTTACCCATCACATGGTTAGATGGAGCAGTATTTTAATAGGACTTATAGCTACTATTTATTCACAAGGAGACTGTTGGATCACCCTGCAAGGGCTCGACCCTGAGGAGAAAGAGCTGTGGCATTGAGAACATGGTAAACAACTAAGAGGAGGTAAAGGAGCGCACGGACACCTGGAGGGCTTGACCTTGAGGAGAAGGAGCTGTGGCAGTGAGAAGCTGGTAAACAACAAAGGAGGAAGTAGAGGCGCGGGATATTTTTGTGAGCGGCCAAGGGGAGGTACTGGAGCAGAAGAAGGAAGGAGAATGGTTAGAGAAGAGCGCGTGGACACCTGGAGGCAGCCAATCCTGACTGTGTGCGAAGTGCATGGACTGCATGTGGTAACCAATCAGGACGCACGTGGTGGCGCGTGAGAGAGCTGTAACTGTAAAAGCAAGTGCTTGTAGCGATAAAGGTCTTTGGCTTGAATCCCCGCCAGAGTCCGTGCCTTAATACTCCACAGGGACAACAACAGATTAAAGTATATTTAGAAATGAGTCACATTTCACAGGGGAGAAAAGCAACTTGCCATTTCTACTGCAAGTACTTCTTTTTACAATAATAACAAGCAACAGAATGATTTTTGAAGTTTTCCAGAATAAGAGGAAAAAACAAATGTAAGCAACAATTCATTCTCCAGGCCAAGGAGGTAATTTTATGTATCTTGGAAAGAAATACCAAACCAAACACTGTCAACCAACAACTGGAAGGGTAGAAAGCTAATGGAAGAAGAAATGATAGTCCAGTGAAATTCAAATAAATGGAAATGTACTAGTATCACTTGGGGATGACTTGCTGTTTTGAGATAGACCTGTAACATGTTTTTTCTGATAATCTGTTCATCACTGTGTTTTATGATACATTTTATTAATTTTAAGTTTATAATATGCTAAGCATAGTCGTCTTCATTTGGACTTTACCAAGAATTTCTCCTCTGGCTGTGAGCTTCTCCTGACAGCTTGCTTCTTTACCCATTCCAGGTGACAGACTCCCTTTTACTTGGCACTTGAGAACTTTCTCTCATCCCAAGGGGGTAATCATTTTAGTACACATTATTAATCTTAGCAATCAGCTGTTACAGATTACTAAGAAATGCATATAAATTCCTTTAACCTGTCTACGTAAATATTGCAAAAAATGTTTTTCCAAAGGTAGTTTATGTGTGGATGCCCAGATCCTGGAACTGTTCAAAGTTAGGATGAACAGGACTTTGAGCAACCTGATCTAGCAAAAGATGTCCCTGCTCATGGCAGGAGGTGGTGGACTACATGATCTTTAAAAATCCCTTCCAACCCAAACCATTTTGTGATTTTATGATTCTATGATTTATTTGCTGTATCTAGAAGAGAAGAAAACTTCATGCCTGTCAAAATTACTTGAGTCCACTTTAAGGCCTATAGCTTAAAATAAACCTCATATTTTCTTCAGGCATACAGTTATGATCTTGATTACAAAGCTGGAAGCAATACCACCAAAGTAAAGCATAAACCAGCAAAACTTAATCTTATTTGACAAGGATCTTAGTGGCTCCTATATCTGACCCAGCTTGGGGGCATTTTGGTTTGTTCTTGTGCAGAGAGACACTGCTGTAGCAAAAGCTATTTGAGCTCTCTTTTGCAACAGTACCTTACAGGTACGTGTTTGGTTCGTGTGGCAAGGTTTTGGTAGCGGGGTTTGCAGGGGTGACTTCTGCGAGCAGCTGCCAGAAGCTTCCCCCATGTCCGACAGAGCCAACGCCAGCAGCTCCAAGAGGGAGCCGCCGCCGGCCAAGGCCGAGCCCATCAGCCACGGTGGCAGCACCTCTGGGGAATGGAGTTAAGGGGGAAAAAAACATCAGGCAGCAATTGCAGCCAGAGAGTGATAATTAAGTGAGATTCTTTGCATTTGTAGTCTCAGTATTCCTCAGTGCCATTCTACAGGTGAAGAACCGATATTTCTTATGTTCAAAAAGATCTTCTAGAGATAAATACAGCAGATGTGAGTTTTACATGCAACGGTACTGCTTGCATAATTATACCATGAAGCAGCATGGAAGGAGCCATCAGCTAGAAAAATAGAAGAACCAGATATCGTAGGAACCTTTCAACATTTTTAATTGATACTATTTCACTTGACTTCTTAATATTCTGAAAAAAATTCCTATTGCTTTATGATTACATTTGCAATTCTCCTTCAAAAAATTAAGAATTCATTTAGACCAAGACTACCGAAAAAATTCAAATGATGAAACCTTAACTAACAAACTACTAAACACAGCCTTGATGACTGATTGCAGATTTGTAGCTCTGTATATTTGTTAATTAATTAACATTTGTTTAATGTTTTGAACATGACAAACACCATGAAAGCACCAAGCACAATTAGTCACCCTTTTGCAGACTTTAGTTGAAAGAATTAGCTCAGCTGGATTAGAGGGAAGATAATCTAAGTAGATGGATTTACAACATGACAGTTCGATTTCTTT
Organism: Phaethon lepturus; assembly: GCF_000687285.1. Classification (NCBI taxonomy): domain Eukaryota; kingdom Metazoa; phylum Chordata; class Aves; order Phaethontiformes; family Phaethontidae; genus Phaethon; species Phaethon lepturus. The sequence continues at coordinate 6 of NW_010528258.1, read as the reverse complement.
ACTGCA
>NW_010528257.1:45058-49487 GCF_000687285.1 Phaethon lepturus | reverse complement strand
TTGACCTCAGCCCATCGATCCCGCCTGTCCAATCCGATCCAGGGTTCTCTTCCCTCAGGCAGCTGGGCATACCTTCCTGCTTCTTATTTCTCTGTAAATGGACTCTGGGCCACCCCTGGAACAGCAAACACCAGCTGAGCGCACTGCAGCACGAGCCCAGCAATGGGGTGTGCGACTCCTATGAGGAATGGGAGCCCACCTGCAATGTAAGTGGTCAATGCCCACACCTTCTGGAAGCAGCACCCATTTAGGTTATTTAAATTGCAGGCTCTTGGCATGTCTTTATCTAAAGACAGTTACCCAAACCCATCAAATTCAGGGGAAAATAGAAGTCCCCTCAACACAGCCACCGTCTTTCACTATTTTTATTTTGATGCCTGTGAGAAGTTAGCTGGTTAACAGCTGGGAAAGAGCTGAGGAGAAGGTTTTGGAAGAAAAACCTCAAATTTTGCACCTTGAATACTGTGCTCAGTTTTGGGCCCCTCACTACAAGAAGGCCATTGAGGTGCTGGAGCGTGTCCAGAGAAGGGCAACAAAGCTGGTGAGGGGTCTGGAGAACAAGTCTTATGAGGAGCAGCTGTGAGAAGTGGGGTTGTTCAGACTGGAGAAGAAGAGGCTGAGGGGAGACCTTATCGCTCTCTACAACTACCTGAAAGGGGGCTGTGGTGATGTGGGTGTTGGTCTCTTCTCCCAAGTAACCAGCGATAGGATGAGAGGAAAAGGCCTCAAGTTGCGCCAGGGGAGGTTTAGATTGGATATTACGAAAAATTTCTTCACCGAGAGAGCGGTCAAGCATTGGAACAGGCTGCCCAGGGAAGTGGTGGAGTCACCACCACTGGAAGTGTTCAAAAAACATGTGGATGTGGCGCTTCGGGACATGGTTTAAGGGGCATGGTGATGTTGGGTTAATGGTTGGACTTTATGATCTTAAAGGTGTTTTCCAACCTTAATGATTCTGTGAAATGGAGGCACTAAACAACCTATACAGTGCCGATTTACACACTGGCCAAGTGGAACACCAACAGCTGCCTTTCACCAGGCAACATGCTTACCTTAGTGCCCTGCTACTGCTATGCATGAGAGCAGCTGTGTGGTGGTACATTCCTCCCGCACCTTGCCTTGAACCTGGGCCACTTCCACAACCTGAGGAATTCAGTTGCCTGGCAAGCCTGGGCCTTTAAACAAAGAGATTGGTGGTTGAGAGCCCCTAGACCGCACCAAGCACTGTTGCGTTACTGAGGTGGGAAATGGCACTAACGATACCAGGAATGCAGTTGCTCAACTAGGGTGAGGAACAACAACAGGACTAACTTAATCATCTCTTGGCAATCCTGGAACCACTGGTACCAGTGCTACTGGAGACTTTGAGAAATTACCTGTCTGGGTTGTGGCCAGGATGAAAGTTCACTGATGCCTAAAGTCAATCATCGCCCAACCCCATAAAAAGCGGTCCCAAGTGAGGCCCTTTGAGCTCTCCTGGACTGCAGCAGGCTGTCACCAGCATCTCCCTCTGAGTGGGACACTTCTCAGAGCTCATGAACTCTTAAGTTCACACTACATTCTGAGGACTGTTGCCAAAGACCAGCACAGGACCTGGGCTGAAACCCCCACTCCTTGAGGCTCAACCCTCGCCCACCAAGAAATGCAAAATCATTTGACGTATTTCACTGGACTCAAGGGGAATTTTTAACAGATACCTTTCTATACATATAGATCTTTCTTTATATCTCTTTATATTGCTCTGTATCTGCGTGTGGAATTTGAGAACCTTGTTAAGTCTTTAATTATGTTTCTGTTGTTAGTAAGCTTACTTAGAAAATTGTATCACTTGTGATTTACCTCAATAGCGTTCATCACAAGTGATAAATCACATCAATCTGATTCTGACTCAATTTCCCTGACTCCGTATAAATCATTCCAACCTAACTGTAATTTGGTATCTCTTTGTATACTTCTTCCATGTTGACTAAGTAATAGAGTGAACCATGCCATCAAATTGTTGTCATGTTTTTTTACAAATTTATACTAAAATAATTTGCTTCCTAACATCTTTGGCATTGATACTTTAAGCAGTCTAAGCTACTTATTTGCAACAAGCTGCCAGGGCAGTCAGGCTACATAGCCATCTTGGCAGAAATCTGGCATTTCCAAGGAGCCTCCACCCCAGCTGGGCATAAATGCAGAGTAGCTGTGAGCTCATGTGAGGGTATAGGGATGGAACAACTTCACAGGGGTACCCAAAATCCTCTTTGGCAACTCCACAGAGTTTCGCCTCAAAGAGCTGTACATTCAACAAGGTAAGCGTCTCCTTCAGGAATAATTTATTTTTTTTCCCCCTTGGGTGAAGTCTTAGAAATCTCATCCCCAGTCATTTCAGCATAAAGCTTACCAGCAGTTGATGGACACCCACAGAGCAAGAGGTGGACACTCCTGCCTTTGCTTGTCACCACAGCATTTCCTTACAAGAGGAGGTTTTTGGTAGGATATTATTGGTTGAACTTAACTCCTCCTGCCAGTTCCCACAGCCCTGCTCTTGGTTCCCTATATCCCTGCTGCATTGCCCTGTCAGAACAGCCATTGCATATGGCCAAGCTGCGAGCTCAGCTCTAAGAAGTGACACAGCAGAAGAGCTTCTTGAAGCCTAGTCAGATTTGGAGCAAATTGCGGACACAACTTACTCGTAAATAAGGGGGTCTGCAAGAATACATTAAAATTGTAATGCTGCTTATTTTGTAAAATCATCACCACAGTGGGTGTATTTATTTCCACACCCCACCCCTGCAAACAGAATGGGCAAATGCTATTCTCTGAGCCTCTGAAAGCTGGGAAACAAGTTTTTAAGTATGCCAAGCCCTTCTCAGCATCACACTGCGACTAGTCCAAGAGGGTGCTTCACACAGCATAACTTTTAAACCGCCTTCACACAAAATAGCCACCATGTTTACTATCTCTGTGGATACACTGCCCAGCATTCATGAGCAGTGACACATACAACTCTGGTAACGGTTGCACATGGTTGGCAAAGCCCTCAAGACCTGTGAAAAGAGTCCCACAGGGGTATACAAATGAGGAAAAAATTAAGAATTAATCACATAGGTGAGGAATCTGGACCTGCTGCATCAGGTAACAGCCACAGGTTCCTGATGTCAAGAATCAGGTTCAGTGCCCCCTCCCTCCCAAAAACACAGCTCACACACTTCCAAATTTTGGTTTCCAAATTTTGGTTTAATTTTTTTTTTTTTTTTTAAATAAAAGACAGCTTCCAGATAACTAATCATTACTGTGCTGTTTGTGCAGAACAAACAAACTTTAAATACTAAAATGCACAAGGCAAGTCGAAACAAGCTGTTTGTTTCAAACTGCTCAGCGGTGCAGGCTCAAGCACTTATTTGCAATGGCTTTACTCTTTGTACAATCAGTTCTATGTAGCAATGACTGTATATAAAGAATATAGTACACACTATTGTTTTCATTGTCAATTTACAAGAGAAAAAAATAAATATTTTTCCATTCTTATTGTACATTAACACTTCAGTACAAAGTTACAGCTGTTGTGTTGGTATGACCTGCAACTTCAGGAAGAAAAAGGACATGCATGCCTATCTATTCAGAACTCTAAATAAATTACAGAGGATAGATATCCCAGAATACCAATTATCTGAATTCAGTACAGTTGTGATTTTTGCTCCAAGGAAAAAAAAAAATCTTGCAAAATACAAAAGCTAGTAGTTTGTGTTATTTACATAAGACAAACCATGTATGGTATAGCCTTTTCTTCAAATGTTTGTGAATAATAGGCTTGTGGCTTTAGGTGAAGAAGATTAAGTAGTTGAGTTAGTCCTTGCACCCTTCACACATAACTAGCACCGTAAAGATGCAAGGACCTCAGCGAATACCTCAATTTCATGCTTAATAACTAAAGCATGCATTTTGTGGTTTGTGCATGGTACGTATTCTGTTCATTAAAGTTACTGTGCAAAACAGATTCACAACCACTGAAGATGCTTCTGTAATTCTCTTAAAATTATTTGCAACATTTCTAAAGTTTAGCAGGTCTGTGGGAGACTAATGAAAAAAAGTCATACTTGTGGTTCACCCTTGACTGCTATACAGAGACACTGTGCCAATGAATTGGCAAATCAGAAAATAATGGCAGCAGCCTAAGTGTCCAATGAAGTTGGGAATAATATGCATTGCAGTTGACTTAAAAATATATTGATATTTTAAAATGGCACAAAGCTTTGTACAGGTGGATCTATCAGTGCAAATACATATATATGAGGTACCAATTTATTCAGGCCAGGTCTAATTCCATGTATCTTACAATCACTCTCCATTTCCCATTGTCAGACACAGCCTGACAAGCTGTAGCACTGAAGTAAAATCAAAGTCAAAACAATTTTTCAGTATATTCAGTATTAGATCATTG
>NW_010528257.1:26317-45027 GCF_000687285.1 Phaethon lepturus | reverse complement strand
CCTACAATTTAGTTAGAGCTTCTATTCCTCAGACTGCTTAGTTTTAGTTTTTTTAATTTTTAAAAACACATCCATTGTGTTAATAATTAGTTTTTGGGGTTTTTTTTGGTGTTTTTTGTTTGTTTGTTTTTTGTCGGTGGTGGTTTTTTGTTCAAGATTTGAGACTTGATTATAGGAAAAAGTTAAAACTGTATATGTAAACTGGAACAATAACTATAGATGGCTGAAGATTTAACATTGTTTGAAATTTTAACAAGTACTGTCAGTAAGGAAGAACACAGTTATTGCTATCTGGGGATTTAAAAATAAAACAAACCAACCTGAAGGCATAGACAGCACTGTTCCAATGGTGAAAGTTAAATGGATACAAAACATCATTCTGCCTACAATCAGTCCTTTTGCATTTGAACACTCTTCAAGTTATCTACAGCTTTCTCTTCCAGGCAACTATGACGACATTTACATGGAGATATGGATTTAAAGTGGCTAACTGTGGGACACACACAGCTTTTCAACTCTGGTAATTCTTTCTTGAGACGTTCCAGCTGCTCCACCTGGAATATATTGGGCTGTTCAGGATTCGAGTCATATATCCTGAATAAATGAGAAAAGAAAACACTGATCAGTATAATCTGACAGTTCACAGAAATGCAGACTAGATAAAGCAACTAGGGTTATCTCCCCACTGGAGTCAAATTAGGTATCAGCAAGTCTATATAAACAGTATGTTCAAGGTTAGCACCCTAAGTTTTGCTGCTCATCTTGCAATATAAAATGGTATTCCTTTTACACAATGGTTAATATTTCATTGGATACACAAAAAAGCTACCCACTGGCATTTACCTCACTTAGTCTCCTGAAAAATGTGATTTTAAAGATGGCACAAAGCAGTGAAGTAAGAGCAGAGTTCCAGGCTTCAAACTTAGAAGTGTAAGAAACTTCAGAGCCCTGAGATTATTTGAACAGACTGTGATACACTACTTGTACATAATACTGAATGGAGTTTATACTTACTGTTTCAAGAAGTATTTCATACACCCCCTCCCAGTTCAGAACCATTTTTCAAAATTACCATTATAATATTAGGTGAGGAGTGAAAAACAGAAAATCTGATCTTTATTCATACCTAATGCAAATTTAACTATCTACATGATTTTAAGTAGTATATCCTCTTTCCAATTTCACACATGTAAACAAAGCTGCAGGATCCGAATTGTCAGCATTGTACCAGATTGTCCAAATCCAAAACACATTTTGAGTTTGACAGTGTAGGCACTTGCAGGACCCGGCACTTGGCCTATTAAACCTCATGCAGTTGACCTCTTCCCATCGATCCACCCTTGTCCAGATCCCTCTGCAGAGCCCTCCTACCCTCCAGCAGATGAACACTCCCACCCAACTTGGTGTCATCTGCAAACTTACTGAGGGAGCACTCAATCCCCTCATCCAGGTCATCAATAAAAGATATTGAACAAGACCAGCCCCAGAACTGATCCCTGGGCAACACCACTTGTGACCAGACGCCAACTGGATTTAACACCATTCACCACAACTCTCTGGGCTCTGCCATCCAGCCAGTTCCTCACCCAGCCAAGAGTACCCCCGTGAAAGCCAAAAGCCACCAGTTTCTCCAGGAGAATGCTGTGGGAGACGCTGTCAAAGGCTTTCCTAAAGTCCAGGTAGACAACATCCACAGCCTTTCCTTCATCCACTAGGCGGGTCACCTGGTCATAGAAGGAGATCAGGTTGGGTCAAGCAGGACCTGCCTTTCAGGAACCCATGTTGGCTGGGCCTGAGCCCTTGGTTGTCCTGCACACACCCTGTGAGCGCCCTCGAGATGAACCACTCCATGATCTTCCCTGGTACCTAGGTCAGGCTGACAGACCTGTAATTCCCGGGATCCTCCTTCTGGCCTTTCTTATAGATGGGCGTCACATTGGCAAGCCTCCAGTCATCTGGGACCTCTCCTGTTAACCAGAAGTGCTGATAAATGATGGAGAGTGGCTTGGCAAGCTCCTCCACCAGCTCCCTCAGTGCTCTGGGGTGGATCCCATCAGGCCCCATAGACTTGTGGGTATCCAAGTGGCTTAGCAGGTTCTTAACTGTTTCCTCCTGGATTATGTGGGGGGGTTATTGTGCTCTCCATCTGTGTCTTCCAGCTCAGGGGGCTGAATACCCTGCGGATACCTGGTCTGGCTATTAAAGACCAGGGCAAAGACGGCATTAAGTACCTCAGCCTTATCCTCATTCTTGGTGACAACGTTTCCCCCCCCACCATGTACAGTAAGGGATGGAGATTCTCCTTGGCTCTCTCTGTTGTTAATATATTTGTAGAAGCATTTTTTGTTATCCTCTATGACCGTGGCCAGCTTGAGTTCTAGCTGGGCTTTTGCCTTTCTAATTTTGTCTCTGCTTGACCTAACGAGATCCTTGTACTCTTCTTGAGTTGCCTGCCCCTTCTGCCAAAGGTGATAAACTCTCCTCTTTTCCCTGAGTCCCAGCAAAATCTCCTCGCTCAGCCAGGCCAGTCACCTTCCCCACCAGCTCTTCTTATGGCACATGGGGACTGCCTGCTCCTGCGCCTTTAAGATCTCCTTCTTGAAGACTGTCCAGCCTTCCTGGACCCTTCTGCCCTTCAGGATGGTCTCCCACAGGACTCTCTTAACAAATGACCTGAACAGGCTGAAGTCTGCCCTCCGGAACTCCATGGTAGCAGTTTTGCTGACAAACATTTCCAATGTCACCATCAAAATAAGGAATAAACTCTCATCTCCCTGTTGTTCATTCTTCAACAGAACAATTAATTATAAGTATGTATGTACTAAAGTTCCTCCATTCAACTTCCTATTAATAAGCAAGCCCTGAAGATGACTAGGAAGCCTTTTGAATATTACTTTAAATTAGCACTTTCTACAAAAAGCTTTGCAGGACATTCCAGGGTTATGCAGTGGGCATAGAACTGATGTGCTTAGCTCCTATCAGGTGTTTTTGTGACCTCTGAAAACACATACATCCAGCAAGTATCAGTCACAGCTCTTTTTCTTTGCTAGTGCTTGGTCCAAAAACAAAGAGTCAGCAGCACCAAAATACCATTTTCATGCCAAAAAAGATTTTGTGAAGCTTTTGATTAAAACTTCTTGTTTGTCTTTACATCTCAAGGTAAACTTGAGTTTACTTTGCAATTCGTCAAATAGGAAAGACTCACACTGTCATTGCATAACATCTTAATTGAATCTTTGAGTAGATTAAATTATAAATCAACTATTACTAGTTAACTTCCCATATGTATGCCATGCTGTTATTTAGCAACTTTCAGTTTCAGGCAAATAAAATGGTGCACATTTAGACAGTCTTCTAGTTTTGAGAAGTGTTTTGAATGCTCTTGCCTTTATTGCCAGCTAAATTTGTGTTTTGGAAAGGTACTAATAATAGAGCACAGAGCTTTTGTCTGGAGTCTGAAAATACAACATGCAGCTATAAGGAACTGTAGTGTTTAGAGGAGACAAACAAACTGAAGATTCTCATGGAAAAGCTTTCCGCATAAATGTTTGAGGATTACTGATAGTATTTTCATGCAGCTGTGTGTATTGTTCAACAAACAGAACTCAGGTCATGTAAAGTGAATTAAAAAAAGATAATGGAAAATGCAAGTGTAAGTTAGCACCCACCCCCTCTCCACATTGGTATTTAATATATAGCCCACTGGTGTAAAAACATATGACTGCATTGTTCTTTAAGTTAAGTATATTCAAACACAAAAATACTTCCTGGACTGTTTACAAAGCTTATCCAGGAGAAAAATACCAGATAAATCACCCCACAAATCCCATTTTAAACTTAATTTTTGCCAATCCAGAGAATTCACTACAATAGGTTCAAGTTTCTTCTCTAAATAAAATCTAAACATCAAACTAATGAAGCATTTCAAATATGAGATTTAATTTTTGGTGTGAACAGAAGATACTCAGTCATACACTTGAAGTACTTTTCTGCATTAGGGCCCAAATAGAAGCCCAGAGGCAGAGGTGGCCCCTTTTCTGTAGGTTGCCATTTTAACACAGGTAGGTTGGATACTTTAGATGCTGAGATGAATACTAGTTGAATATAGGGAAAAAATCAGAATATTATCCCGGCAACTGCACTAGACCATCCATTTGGTTTAATGACTTTGGGTATGTGTAATAATCTGCAGCCCAAGTGGAGAAAGGACTGGATGGAGGCAGGGGGGAAAATCTTCTTTCCCCTTCCCCAGTGAGATCGTTCATTTTAATAGTGTTTGCATCCGTAAGCTTCACAGATTTAGTCTTTCAGTTTTTCTCCATGCAAAATAAAGTCAGACCCCCTACCTGCATTTTTTGTTGCCCGACACTTGGTATCAACAACTTTTGGTATTCAGGACACAGTTTTTCTGCCATCTTCGCAAGTGGCTACAATGTTTTGCTCAACTCTATGTGGATGATTAACGTTTGGAAAAAAATAACTTATAGAAATCATCTCTACCCAGATAGTTCATAATCTTTGAAATAATTACTGCATGCAATAACAATAACTCAGGACTGTATCCAAGCAACCTGAAATTTCTGTATTCACTTCATAGCTTATTCAGACAAACAACACTTAGGATGGTTTAAGTAGAGGTCTAGTAAACAGCAACACAAAACACCAGGCACAGAAATTTCTAATGATTATCTGGCTTTAAGTCCAGAGAACAAAAATTCTGCAGAAGCCATGAAAGAAGCACATCTTGATTCAGCCCTGGAAATACTCTGGAATTTGAAGATGCAGCCATAGCATAAACTGGCTTTACACTAATAAACAGATTACTGCAGTCCTTACTTTTTTTCCAGACAATGAAACAGACAATGAAACAGAAAACTCTCTCTGCTTGAGTTTTGCTTCACAGTGGTTTTGAATTTAGCTATTTCTAAACTTCAAACAGCACAGAATATAGATGTCTACACCATACCTATTTAAACTCTTGACAATTTAATTTTAATTTCATACTCTCAAATGATTTGAAAGACTGCCTCTTCATCCAGCAGCTCCAACTGTGAATGGAAACACTTGCTGCCAGGTTTTACATTTCGATATGCCATCCAGGACTGGCAGATACCACCTGCATTTCAAGATGTCCAGCTTGAGATATATGATGCAATTTTCAGGAAGTGTCATGTTCCTTCTAAGACGAAATTTAATTCTCTTCAGAGAATTAGTAGATTTTGAAAAATTAGGAATTGTAAAGGAACATTCCAGTATTTGTTTTGGCCTACAGAATAAAGGTCAACTATGTTCAGAAATTAGAGTTAATGAGCCTGCAACAATTATACTGAAACAAGATAATTGTTTGCTACTCAAGCAGTTTGTAACTTGAAAAAGAAAGAAAAAATGCACTACTGAACTACTGTTTTTTAAATAGCTCTGGAATTAATATTAATTTGGGGGTTCCTCTCAATATAGTGAAAAAATGCCAACAAGGTGGAAGAGATACAGGGGCAGGTGGTGAGAAGAGATGAATACTATTAAGAATCTAGATGGTCTAAATAATGCAGAAAGGTTCAAAATTTTTTGTTCAGTTAAATCAACAGAGGAATTCATCCTATAAGCAATTCTAATGACTTGGTTAGTCATCAAAAGGTGAGGTAAAAGGTGTTCTGCTATCATATTGCAACTTAAAACACACTAAACAGTACAAAAGAGAACATAAGATGACACGTAGTAGACTTGCAGCCTTCACATAAATGCAACATTATTTAAGTAGTCTTGAGCAATTAAGTATCTAAAGTAATAAAAGTAACATGAAGTCAGAAATAAGGCTGTTGCCTGCTTTACTATTTTACCATAGTACTGCATATCTATTGCATCAAGAGTAATTAAGAACTCTAGAAGACTGGATTAGTAGGCATCAGATGAAAAAACATTTCATAAAAGCACTTTATGCAGTAGTATTTGATTAAACACCCCACCTGTCTATAGGCCAACAATTTATCACTTCAAGCCATGCATACCATACGATCAATTTTGTAACAAACCTATGACTGCACACTAAAGAGTCAGAGTGCCATTTCATCTGCACACTAGTCCAGAGAGAGTTTTCATCTACTAAAGGGGACTCCATCTTGAGTTGTAGTAGAGGCACAACATGTAGCACTCCTGTAGCAGGGAAGAGGACTTATGGTTCAATGACTTCAGTCTGAAGCCGATCTCCAATGTAAAAATCTTGTTATTCCTTTTCACCACCAAGGAAAAGGAGGAGACATTTTATACAGTACAAGAAGAGAGACCTTGGGCAAACCAGAGATGCAGTGGACCCACCACTCTGGAAGGACTCTCAATAGTCAAGAATAGATTGAAGGGAGTTAGTAATTTTTTACACTGGAAACTGAGAACTCCAAGAGCAAACAAATTTCATTTCTTGCCTCTAGATATGTTAACCTGACTCTCAGTTTTCACTTTATAAAACAGAGTCCTGGACAATTACTTTATTTCCCCCCCTTTATTTTTTCAGGCAAAGCAATGCCCTTGCTAAAGCAAAAGGTTTGAAAGGCATTTGTAACACTTCAGTTACACTTAATGCTTTACCAATTACATATTCTTCATAATCTATCAGAAATTCTAATTTAATACAGCTTCCAAAATTAATCATCATCTTGTAATAATGGATTTCATTTCTTTTGTCGTAAGAGCTAAAATGTTTGGGTTGTCTAAGAAACTAAATAACACTTTTGTTCAAAGATCTACCACAGTATTCTGATGTCCACCTGAATTATGTGGCTATAATTACTTTAAGTGACTAATTTGGCGGTTTGCCCTGGGATCACTCCAAATTAATTTAAATAGGAAAAATGGTGAATTCACAGCTTTGAAACACAATAGAATGTTCGCAAAAAATTAAGTTAAAATCATTCATTTAAGTTGTGTTAACTATTTCCATAACTAAATGTAGAAAGCTGAAGATTTCAGCCAAACAGTTCAATAACATTGTCCTCACCATGTCGTGTACAAAGTTTAAGAGTAACTGTCAGGAATGTTAGTAGCATGTTAAATGTGCATGCCATGCACTAGTTCTTTAAAGAATCAAATTATATTTACGTTAACCTCAGGAGAAGCACAAGTTATTTTGCCTCATATATACAGCTGAAACAATAGGAATTAGTGCTAGTCTTGTTTTTGAATTGGGGTTATAGGCTTGTTGCATTTATAGCACCAAAGTAAGATGTTCTGCACCAATGCAAAATTTCACAAGAAAACAGGATACAATAATTTCTCAGCTCAATTATTATTATTTTTAAAACACAGTGAAGTACCTGTCATATATTAGCCCATGAACACCATATTCTCTCAGCTTCTTCCTGTTATCTGGGTCATTTGCATCATCACCCCATGAGAAAATTACTAGACCTTTAGATTTGGCCCTTTTAATAAACGATGGATTCCTCAGCAGGTCTTCAGAGTGCACATTAATTCCCTGAAATACAAAATACTTCAATTAAAATCCATGTTTCTGAAAAACTCTCACATTAGGTTATTTTGTATCCTTTGACACGTTCAGCTCCTTACAATTTCATATGTAACAATAAAAAATAATTTATTACAATTAAAGAGTTTAGGGATAGCACTATTTTTTAAACAATGTATTATACAGACATTGAAACAACAGATATTATTTTGTCAGGTACTAAATGTTAATGTATTTCTTCTGTGATGTGTTTGTAATTTTAAGCATTAGTGTCAAAAATTATGGATTTACAAAAAGTAGTAATCATTTAGTTTAATTTTACTGCAGACTAATACCAGAACTTGTCAGCTTACCAGCAAGTTTTCAAACTGTGCAAAAGTAATGGCAATTGGAGTTGTACGAGATCTAAGATCCATAAGTTCTGGATAGAGTTTAGATTCTCCTTGGGTGAGAAATAACACAGGATACTTGTTTTGTTTATGCCGAACCCTGTTACAAAAAAAAAAAAATAGCATATGTGTTAAAAAGCAGGGAAATTCAATCTTACTCTTTGAGGAGGATTACGCCCTTTACTGCATGTTCTTCTAACTCAGCTGGTACAAGAAGGTACTACAGTTTAGTATTAAACTATGTAGACAAACTGTTCTGTCTGTTAGTTTTACCACTAATTAGAGATTAATATACACAGTTTAGGGAAGCTAGACTTTAAGTTGAACTCAGATACACATCCTCAAAATATTTATACAAAATCCTTGAAGACTGTCCAATTCTGTAATTTTCTTCTAAAATGCACATTAGAGTAAGATGAACATTAATGATAAGAGTTCATAAACATTGTTTAATATACAATACCTAACCTTAGTAACATGTTTTTCAAGTCTGCTATCAGAAAGGTGATATGAAATGACAACAGATGGAAGCAGAGTTTTGGGATTAGCATATTACATACTCTTTTACACTGGTTCCTTAGCCCTTTTATCAGTACCTTGACTTGCTTTTCTCCTGCCCATTTACCCTTCAGTCGTATTTCATCAGTGTAGTCTTTCATCAAATGACATTTCCATAAAGTCGTTCATTAACAGTGCTAAACCACTTATTTTTACAAAGCACTACAGCATATGGAAAAGCTGTACATGAGCCAGTAGTGCGCACTTGCAGCCCAGAAGGCCAACAGCATCCTGGGCTGCACGCAAAGCAGCATGGCCAGCAGGTCGAGGGAGGTGATTCTGCCCCTCTACTCCGCTCTGGTGAGACCCCACTTGGAGTCCTGCATCCAGCTCTGGAGCCCTCAGCACAGGACAGACATGGAGCTGTTGGAGCGGGTCCAGAGGAGGGCCACCAAAATGGTCAGAGGGATGGAACACCTCTCCTCTGAGGACAGGCTGAGAGAGTTGGGGTTGTTCAGCCTGGAGAAGAGAAGGCTTCAGGGAGACCTTCTTGCAGCCTTCCAGTACTTAAAGGGGGCTTAGGAGAAAAATGGGGACAGACTTTGTAGCAGGGCCAGTTGCGATAAGACAAGGGGTAACGGTTTTAAACTGAAGGAGGGTAGATTCAGACTAGATCTAAGGATGAAATTTTTCACAGTGAGGGTGGTGAAACACTGTCACAGGTTGCCCAGAGAGGTGGTAGATGCCCCGTTCCTGGAAACACTCAAGGTCAGGTTGGACAGGGCTCTGAGCACCCTGATGTAGTGGAAGATATCCCTGCTCATTGCAGGAGGGTTGGAGTAGATGACCTTAAAAGGTCCCTCCCAACCCAAACTAGTCTATGATTCTATATTGTCAGTTCATATCCATCCCAACTGTTTGTTCCCCAGTTCAACACCTCTCCTCTGGTCCAATACCTTCAATATGACATTCCATAAAAGGAAAACAAACCGCTTAAAAAAAAACAACAGGTAATTCAATTTCCATCCTTTCAAAAGGCAGATAAAATGGAAAAATTGTAATAAAATTAACATTGTTAGTAAATTATGCTTGCATACCCCTTAAATATGACTGAAAAAAGACTTTGTGATACCAGAAGAAATCTTGACTTTTTGTTGTGGCAAGAAAGCCTGAAGCATTCAGGAGGGCACTTCACAAAAATATTTACTTTGACTTTGTTCTCCTGTTTTTCTCTGGCACAGCTCAGATGGCGACGTGGTCTAATTTCTCATTTAAATTCCCAAACTGAAATTCAATGTTGGCACCCTAAGTTTAGGTCTAATCAAAACGTGTGTTATTAGGTTGGGTATTCTTACGTCCAAAGTAAATTTTACAGGGGAAAAAAAACAAAAGGAAGAAAATACATTGTACATCTTTTCTTAACTTACATTGTACAAATATCTGCATTAAAAGAAGAAAATACAATCCTTCTCCTTCCAGCATTCATCAAAACGGTTTTTAGAATAATATCTAGAAAGAGGTTCATATCAAAGTAAGTTGACAAGTTGCCATCCCACTGTCCATCCTAGAAGAAGAAGGGACAAATTTCAGCCATTTAAGTTAATGCTTACTAAAATTATTTTAACAAGCAATGGTCTCTCATTCAAACTGAGCAAAATGAGAATTCAGTTTGTAAGTTAACAGAATGCTAGTTACAGCTTTACAGGACTGTCAGTCTGTGAGGTGCTGCTGAATTCTAACAGCAATAAGAGTCACTAGAAAATTCACCGTCTTCCCATCCAAGGAGAGAGTTTCCATGAAGCTTTTTCTCATTTTGAAAACACAAAGGAATTCCATGAAAGATCACTAAAAACTATTACAGATATTTTGTATTGCTATTTCTAAATATAAAAATGCAACAAGAAGATTTGTTGAAATAAATGAGGGATCCTTTGTCATTAAGAATAGCAGGTACCAGTCTTTCTGAAGTTGACCCGTCTCTGCAAGCATTAGCATGTCTCCATTTACACAGATTTCCACCTACTACTCTTCTTAGTTCCTTTCTCCCACTCCAGGCTTCCAGTCCTAGCCTTGACAACCATTTCTTTCTAGACCGAGCACTAAGCAGTCCAGATGAGTCTGCAGTACTGCTGGCCAGAAGGAAACAGTTGCTTGTATTACCGCACCATGTTGTAGCTGCTCCCGCACCAGGACAGGGAGTTTGAGTTTCTTGTCACCTTTCCCATGTAGAGCATGCCTAAACTGTTGTGATCCACTGACTTTAAAAAGGGTCTTCTATTAAAAGCAGTCTGAGTTGCATTATGAACTCAAACCTATAAATACTTCCTATTGTTTTAAGAGTTCATTTGCTAGAGCAGTGCTATTATACACCCAGTTTTAAAGATAGTGGGTTATAATAAAACAGAAGGGTCGCATAAAAAAAACCAAGCAAAATTATACCTTTGTTGGTTTGTAGCTCATAAATTGACATGTCAAATTACAAGCTTTAGTCATGACAACTGCAAAGTATAAAAGTAAATCACATGTGCATTTACTTACCCTTTGCTGGCAGATCCATTTTATTTCTATGTTGAATCCAACATCTTCAGAAACAGACTCCAAGACCTGGGAAAAAAAAAAAAAAAAAAAAAAAATCAATATGAAGAGACTCCACAGCAAAGGAGGACAACTAAGCACGACGAGGGTAATTACTGGGAGAATACATTGGAATTTAATGCCAATGGTCTAACAGCAGAATAAAAAAAACCCCTAGGTTTTTAACATTTAACACAAGTATATACCTTTTTCTACTTCAGTTTCAAGTTAGGAAATACATTAAAAAAATGGATAAAATCTTAAGGATGAAATTTTGACAAGGTTCAGATGCAAGTCAATTCACCTTAACATGTGTGAGAAATGCCCCATTTATACTCACTCCTAAAGAAGACAGGTCTTCTACTTCCCCAGAACGTTTTTTTTTGAATGCAAAAAGTATCTTATGTAACATATGGTCCCGAGCATGAAATCCACAAGTTTGCCATTACCACGATAAGAGCAAAAGTATGTGAAATTGTTGTAAGGAATTCATTATAAGGTGACTTCAAATCAAAAGGCAAAGCTAACAGCTAATGAAATTAAGGAAATGATGGTAGATGATTCTTTAACCCTATAAAGATGACAGGTATAGAAGAGAGTAGGAAGAAAATTAAATTCAGGGTATCAAAATAGGTAGCGGAATTGAACCTCAGTAGTTCAGTCTATTACACAAAGTTCTTTATTTTTTCACAGTCTAATCAGATTGCTGCATAACTATAGAAAATACAGTGGGGTATATGACCTGTAACTGATGGATATTTTATACATGCTCTGACATAAGCCTATAAATAACTGGATACGAATCATCCCCATAATCCAAATAAAAAGCAGTATTATTGTATAAAACAAGTCCCTAAAAGGCATGTTAATGAGCAGTCCAGGCGTTAGGAAAAACAGTAAGGGCAAAAAATAGTAGTTCTAGGGGAAAAAAAAAACACCACTGAATGGTATCAAATTGTATTTGGTCAACAATTGTTAGTTGTTTCTGTGAAAAATATGCCAACATAAAGCCCACAGTTGGCAAACAGTCGTAAACGGGAACATACTAGAAATTCACTTAACATTTCTCTGTGTCTGGCTCTGCTACCTGGCCAAGAGTATGTAAAGAACTGCCAAAGGTCAGGTTGGTTGTTTTTTTAAGTTAGCAAACAATTATCAATACATTAAAATGCAATGGCCAGATGTTAACCAGCTGTAAAACTGAGTGTATTCTGAGCTATACAACTTGGGTTCATGAACTAAGAAGCTTGAAAGATATGCAAACTATTACTTTTAAGTACTGAAAAGGCTCCAGTGGCCAATAATAAAGCTTATATTCTAAGTTCCAGCATTGACATCAGAGGCCTAACACCAAGAATTAATATCCCTTGCAATGTGTGCAAAGCTGAAAGAAAAATGCATGTTTTCATGTTCCACAATCTTATCTATTGCTCTATATTCACTGCTCACTCTCTGCAGAGATGGAAATGGCTGAGTCTCAAAAGCAGCATTTTCTTCCTCTTTAAAAGATGCTGAAAATAAATAGAAAATATTGAATCAAAACAAATAGCAGCACTGTTAATCCTAGCTGGACTAGACTGGTTCAAAATCAGAAGGTCTTTAAGAGCAAAGAATGGCATTAGGTCTATCTTTTGATTACCTAAGCCTTCCCTCTAACACTGACATACTCCAATGACAGTGTTGGCAATTTCTGTTCTGCCAGTGGGAAATTTTTTTGACTCCCATTAAAAGCCTTGCCAGAGTATTTATCAGAAGCAGCTTCTCCCATCCCTCACTGTATCACACCCAGTAGAAGCAGCTTTGCCTGTCAAGTCTTGTTATTATTTTACCTTTTCCCAGACAGGTAGGATGTGTGAGATCTTTGCCTGATTTTGCTGTCCCTACAAAGGGGATGAATTAAGGCCAAAAATTGACAGCACTAATAAAGACACCCTACTGCAGTTACTGAAGTTCTTGTTAGCAATTCTGAAGAGCTGCCAAGAATGTACAGCTAGAGAAGCATAAGATGGAAACAGTGGCAATTTTGTTACCAGTATTCATAAATATCTCTATATATACATTCGTCTTCTATCCTCCTGTCCACTCTTCCCAAGGGACTAACACCCATCCAGGCATTTACTTCTCAGCAAAGACCTCTACAGCATGCACAAAATTAACGTAACTACCTAAGCATTTAGAAATGCTCAGGAAGAAGCCAAATGTGATTAGAACAAGTGACTGCAACCACAGAATAGATAAAATGACATGGTAATAAATAAATCTCAAGACTCTTGCAAATTAGTACATACCATTGTGATCTTTTACTTTCAGGGCAGTCACATGAGCCAGCTGAAGAGCGTAAGAAGAGTAAATTAATAAACACTCCACCCATACAGATCTTAATGTAACTTAAAATGTAAAATAACTCATTTTCCTTATAAATTGTTTTTAAGTTCAGAAGTCCACTATAAACACAGTTTTAGTAATCTGTAAAAGAATATAGAAAATCCTATATATATTACAATTTTCTTTCAAACTTCAAAGATTCCAAGGAAAGCTCAAAAACAAACTGAATGTGTTTTCACTAAAAATGCAGAGAACACATTCATGGGTAGAAGCACACATAATGTAATTTAACATTAAAGTGTGAAAAAGTCTGAACATTAAACTCTCCTCTGTCAGTTGTTAGATTCCACGTTTCCAGTCAAAGAGGGTTGACAGCGGTTTTATAATGTAGTCACATACTGAGATAGAATCGGGCCAGGCATAGGGTTAACTCCCTCCCTCCATTCAAATTCTCTCTCCAGAAGGAGGAGGAGACCAAGTAATTGCAAGGAAAAAGAAACATATAGTTCTTGGTCCAGCCAGGTGCTTCCTTGTCTGGGGATGGTTATCCCAGCTAGGTCTTCAGTGGCCCAGTCTCATCCCTGACCCCCCCTTTTATGTAGGTAAGGTATTTCTGTTTGGAAGATAAAGTGATACCCAATTAAATGAAAACAATCAATTAGTTCTAGCCTGTTTGTCCAATCCGTATCACTGAATCATGGACCCTTCTATACTTCCACAGGCACCTCCAAAGAGGAGGTCAACATAATCCAGATCTCCCTTATTAACGGGGAAACATTTAAAAATTAGACTGACTTTGTAATGGATATCTTTCTTCTTCAACAAAGGCTCTAAAGCATTGTCTTTAAATGAACCCTGCTGCCACTTTCAGCCTTTCTTATTTTTTAAGAATTATCAGTGTTAGCATTGATTGATATGAATCTGTACAAGTTGTCAGACCATCTTTCTAGAACATACAAGTAATAAAATTTATTCAAGCTGCAGTGATGGTGCAGAAGTACTATTCTTGGAATTAGCTACTGGTTTTACTTCTACAATTTTTAAAGCTTGTGCTCTCCCACACTACCTATAGTTACTCTAAAAATCTGAGCTTTACACACAATTTGAAATCCTAGACGTAGCATATCATCATAGCCAAAGTAACAATACCTTCAATAACTGCAGCTGATCAAATGTGAGTTCTTTGACTGCAATCTCAAACAGTTCCACAGGCTCCGTATCCAGTTTCTTTGAAAAGAAATAATACATAATGAAGCATCATTGAAAAGTACAAGAAACCCCACATGCTTTTAATGTGTTAACATTTAAGGCAACGGATTTTTTTTTTTGTCTTTTGATAAAGATACAAGTGATATCTTCTTATAATATGAGTAAGATGATCAGTTTTCAAGAGACAACAGACACTCAGAAGCATAAAAGAGGTGTCAATTTGAAAAAACAGGATTTGGTCTCTCATGTAAGTTAGAGGCTTCAATGTTCTTTCTTCAGAAAAATTAAGCACATTTATTCTGTAAAAACTTGATCAGTTAATTATTCAGGAAAAAAGTTCGCAAGTAAATAAATGCATTAAAAGATGCTTCAAGGCAGTTCAGTTTATTATTGTCTATCCAATGTCTCAGAAACTAGTAAAAAAAAAAAAAAAGGACAAGTGTCCTGGTAAAACAAACACCTCACCCCCCAAACAAAGTTCTAGTATTGAAAAAATTCTGTCAACCCATTTTTCTTTTCACTAAAGAAATTTTTACTCAACAAGACAGTATTGATTGAATATACACTGAATATGCATTTTCCCTTAGTCAAAGTTCCATTTCCATAACTGTTCAACAACCAAACTTGTTATAAATTGCAATTCAGCAAGGGGTGTGAGGGTTTGATGACACAGACTTAGTACTAAGAGGAAAGAGAGAACGTATCTTGCAGTCTGCCCTGCCATGCTATCTTTGTTTTCACTGCCAGAACTAGAAAGGAAGAAAATTAGAACAGAACAGAGTCCAACCTCTTTGCACTGCTGCTGAAAGGAAGTATTCTGGCCTCAATGGAGAACGTGCAACAGCCAAGATGGAAAAGCATCTCGGTGGTTTTCCAAGTCACCAGTCCTTATGCCTATGGTTCTCTTGTTATTAAGGAGTGTAATGTTACTTTACTCTGTGAAAGCATTCAACTGTTATGCTTCATAAAACTTGGGTATTTAAGAGGTATTGTGATAGTCTGTTCAGAGCACCTTTTAAACAATGCTTATCTGTAAGTACAAGTAACTGTACTGCTTCTTATGTTACAGTACTCTTGACACTTACAAAAACAGCAGAAAAGAGGGGTTTTTTTGATTAAAAAAGAAGGAACAAATGCAACCTCATGAGGTAAGCAAGGAAAGGAATAGGACACTTGCTTTCAAGCGTCGTTTTCCTTCTCACTCCTAGAACCTCTGTCTTAACTCCTATCCTTTTGTCCCACCAAGCAATCCAAAAGCAGTTCTTCAGCCTCACTTACTGTCCCAACAAGACATGAAGTATATGGTTTACCTCACAGTTAAAAGGACAGAGTAAAATGCAGAAGTGAAGAAGGATTAAAGAAAGTGTTAGAAAAACTAATTGAAGCAGAGCCATTTCTGGCTAATCCAATTGCTCAGAAACTCCCTAAATGAAAGGGAAGATCTTGGTTTCTTTTCCTTTTCTGCTTTCCATATACTGGCCACTACTGGGCTACCAAACAAGATAGACTTTGGTTTGACCTAAAGAGCATTTGTGAGTAACTGCTTAAGACACATATATATTTAAGTATCAGCCGGAGTGAAAAGTCATGCCAAGAATCACGCTAACTTTCCCTCAAAAAAGACACAACCAAACAGTCTTACTCTGACAGTCCAGAGCCCTAGAGGTGCTACTGAAGACAGTGGAGTTGCCTGCCTTTTTTTTTTTCTCCAAATAAGTTAAAAAACCTAAATAGCTACAACGTATGCTTGAAGAGTCTGAAACCATGCACCTGAAATGCTGTTGCTATAACATCAAAAGAACTCAATTTCCCTGCTGTGCTTTATGCACAGAGTAACACTGTATATTTATTCCCATTCCATCCCTTCGTTCCCAATAATTGTTTCTATGAAAGCTTGGCATTTTAGTTTCTGGAATGGTCTAAAGATAAAATACAGCTATCATCATCATCTTTACCTTTTTCATGGCCATGCAACATGTGAGATCATGGTATACAATAGGCACATGATCTTTAGAAAGGTGTACATCAAATTCGACATATGCTGCTCCCTACAGAAAATTGAAAAATACACAGAACAACAAAAAAAACCATTAACTATTTATGCTCAAGGACTATATAACAGCGGTCAAGTTGCCAAATATTCACAGATCCAGGAAATCAACCAGAAGTTGAATGCAGCTGACTTACCAGTTAAGTCATATTCAACAAAGGATTAGAAATTTAAAAAGTCATATAGGGAGATATTTTAATTACCATAATACAGCTCTGATGAGATATATCTTGCTTAATCTTGTAAATCCTCTAGTAACATTCAAGTATTGTAAACTTGATTTCAGAGAAAGGCTAAGATGTTTTTAAACACAGATGCCTTCATGGTACCCTTCCTCCCTCCTCCCCACCAAGAGGCAAGTGATTGCTACAAATTGGCAATGCTTCTGGTGTCACTAGTGAACAACACAGCAGTAGTGTGTTATAACATGTGCAAGAGCAGAAATAGCTATGTCCAGTATTCGCCTATCCTTTTCAACTGCATGTTATTTCCTGTTAAGCTTAAAAAGGAAGGTGAAGGGGGGGGGGAATCAAACAAGAGCCCTCCATACATTCTTTTTTAAAAGAGGGAGGGCTAGAAAGAGATAGAGAAACGCACAGAAACTTTTTTTTTTTTAACTTATTTTGACTTTCTGTAAGCCATTCCCTTGAAAGGCCTCCAAGTATTCTTCATCAAATTCATCAAATTATCATCCTGACTCTCATACTCTTTTTCAATGAGTACAGAAAGAAATAGGACAGGCTTTTTTCAGCTCTTTTCTCAGCAGAAATATTTTTAAATTGGTGGCTTTCAGCCTCTTCAATCTGCAAACAGTTAACTACTTTTCTGGTGATGCTGCTAATGACTTCACAGTAAATTTCTGCCTCAATGCATATTTCTTGTGGGTTTTTTAAAAGCAAGTTAAGCAGCAGGTGATGTCATAGCAGCATCTTTACATAACTGTAACCACAACTCTTCACTGTGAAAACAGGAGCTAGACAAGGAACCTCTGAACATGCTTCTAACTCCAGCTACTCTGCTGCAGTGTCTCACTAGATTGTCCAGATCAATCTTATCACAGATCACTTCAGCGACCGAGGTTATTGGAAGGAATAAGAGTGACTCCCTGAATCACCGAATTTAAGCACCTGAAGCTAGTATCTCCCAAACTGAGAGTCTCATTTTAGGATTCAAGGTTTTCATTGTAGCAAGCACTGAAACAAGTAATTGTTTTATTCTACAAGCTCAGCTCCCAAATCTGATTTTTGGACACCAATTTTAGGTACTGACCAGTTCCTGAGCAAAACCTTTGCCACTTGAGAGTATGCTGACAGACTCTACCTGAGCCAAAATTTTCTTCATTTGTTCAAAATTAATCTCAACCCTGCAGAGACACAGGGTTGGAATAAAGTTTTACCTGTATTAGAACACCACCAGAACCCATTAGATGGAAGCGGTTTCGGTTCTTTTCTGAGGAAGTTGAGAATGAGAGTTTAATCTAGCTATTACTACCCTTCCTCTCTCTTGGGGAAAATCCATGGTGATTTCATGCAATTTTATAACAGTGCAATTACCATTCATTACATTGAATCATTGAAGTTAAGCACACAAGCCAAGCAATTTTCAACTATACAGGCACTATGTCCGTGCAAACGCGCATACGTACATGACTAGCAGCATTCCTCAGAGAGGCAATAGTGTTCTCTTGAACTTTAGCAAGTCTGAAATAACAGCAAAGGAAGAAGGTTTTGTTAGATGCAACATGGCACAGAAATACATTGAAACAACAGAAATACAAATCATAAGTCTTTGTTTTACAGAACATCCACGTTTGATATTAAGTGACTTAAATGATTATGGGTTGTAGTTTTTTATTGTAAACAGTCCACTTCCTCAACTGATGACAGTGAAACTAAACATACACCTGGCCCCCAATTAAAATGCAAATGAACTTACTTAGCTGTTGTTGTAGAATTTCCTGCTCCCCTATGTCCAACATCTAGAGTCGTTCTTGGTTTCCAATATTTTGCATATGAAGCCTTCATATCACAAGTGTATCCCTGGATCGGCTTAATAATTATGTAGTCCACTACAAGAAAAATAACAAATGTTTCACATGTCAATAGATAATGCATGACTTCCAGTAAAGTTATCCACATATGTTTGCATCAACTTTACCTCTAACTTTTCCAATTGTCTTCCTTGGATTTCTGCTCATAATCGCAAGTGT
>NW_010528257.1:0-26286 GCF_000687285.1 Phaethon lepturus | reverse complement strand
TCTTTCCGAGTTCTGCAATTGTGGATGACAGGAGGCAGGCAGAACCTACATGACCTGGGAGCACATCGCCTTGTACTACTTTCTCACCTAAATCTTCCTAAAAACAAAACAAACAAAAAACCAGAACACCTACTGTTATATGTAGGTGAGAATTTGAAACAAACTTCTTCCTTGCTCCTCAGGAAGATATATACTGGCACTGATATAACAGAAATTTCTTGTGTCTTACAGAAAACACTAATTTCAAGCTAAAAATTGTTTAACAGTGTGTTGCAAATTACAATTAGGAATATGAAATTCTTGATGGAAATCTACAAAAAACTCATGTACATTTTCCTTTGAAAACTATGAGATTTGATAAGCTTTTCAGATCAAAATTGAAAGTGTGGAATAGTCTGTCTTCCAAAAAGCCCAAGTCATGTTTAGAACAAAGATTAACTGGAACAATATAAACGCTTAAAATAACTTTGTATTCATTTGCAGGGAAGGTGGAGGGCAACTAACATGCGGAACATGCACTTGACCATGACTTACAAGGGAAGAGCTACTGATGTCATCTATCTGGACTTCTGTAAGGCCTTTGACATAGCCCCCACAACATCCTTCTCTCTAAATTGGAGAAATAAGGATTTGATGGGTGGAACTGTTCAGTGGATGAGGAACTGGTTGGATGGTCGCATCCAGAGGGGGGTAGTCAATGGCTCAATGTCCAGATGGAGACTGGTGACAAGCGGTGTCCCTCAGGGTCCATAATAGGACAAGTATTGTTTAGTATCTTCATCAATGACATCATTGGATCGATCACACCCTCAGTAAATTTGCAGATGACACCAAGCTGAGTGGTGTGGTTGACATGCCTGAGGAATGGGATGCCATCCAGAGGGACCTGGACAAGCTCGAGGAATGGACCTGTGTGAACCTTATGAGGTTCAACAAGGACAAGTGCAGGGTCCTACACCTGGGTCAGGGCAACCCCCAGTATCAGTACAGGCTGGGGGATGAAGGGATTGAGAGCAGCCCTGCTGAGGAGGACTTGGGGGTACTGGTGGATGAAAAGCTGGCAACGTATGCTTGCAGCCCAGAAGGCCAACAGCATCCTGGGCTGCACGCAAAGCAGCATGGCCAGCAGGTCGAGGGAGGTGATTCTGCCCCTCTACTCTACTCTGGTGAGACCCCACCTGGAGTCCTGCAACCAGCTCTGGAGCCCTCAGTACAGGACAGACATGGAGCTGTTGGAGCAGGAGGTGGAGGGCCACCAAAATGGTCAGAGGGTTGGAACACCTCTCCTCTGAGGACAGGCTGAGAGAGTTGGGGTTGTTCAGTCTGGAGAAGAGAAGGCTCCGGGGAGACCTTATTGCAGCCTTCCAGTACATAAAGGGGGTTTAGAAGAAAGATAGAGACAGACTTTGTAGCAGGGCCTGTTGCAGTAGGACAAGGGGGGCGAGTTTTAAACTAAGAGAGCGCAGAATTAAACTACATACAAGGAAGACATTTTTCACAATGAGGGCAGCGGACCACTTAGCACAGGTTGCCCATAGGTGGTGGATGCCCCATCCCTGGAAACATTCAAGGTCAGGTTGGACAGGGCTCTGAGCACCCTGATCTAGTTGAAGCTGTCCCTGCTCATTGCAGGGTGTTGGACAAGATGACCTTTAAAGGTCCTTTCCAACCCAAAGATTCTATGATTCTATAACCATAGTCAAGTTCAGGAACTATGTAGCCACTTTACAATTATGAATGTAACTGATCCTAAGTACATTTTTAGGCCAAAGAGAGAATCCTTAAAACTTTCTTCTGCATAAACAATATGAAGAGACAAAAGTTATTTTCTTTTAGAAAGGACTTTGAATATTAAAATCTTTCAGGGGACTAGAGTGCAAAATAACAGATGTACTAGTGAGAATCCACAAATATCCAGTTTTAGTTTGCACTAGTTAGTTCAGAGAAATAGCTTTCATATGTAACAATACATTAAGATCAAATAATTGTAATGTAGTTAGTTCATATATGGATAAGCAAAACTTAGCTCTGGTAAAGGATAAGTGGGAATTGATGGCATTGAGAGCAGCCCTGCCGAGAAGGACTTGGGGGTACTGGTGGACAAGAAGCTGGACATGAGCTGGCAATGTGCACTTGCAGCTCAGAAGGCCAACTGTATCCCGGGCTGCATCAAAAGCAGCATGACCAGCAGGTTGAGGGAGGTGATTCTGCCCCTCTACTCTGCTCTCATGAGACCCCTCTTGGAGTCCTGTGTCCAGCTCTGGAGCCCTCAGCACAGGAAAGACATGGATCTGTTGGAGAGGGTCCAGAGGAGGGCCACCAAAATGGTCAGAGGGTTGGAACACCTCTCCTCTGAGGACAGGCTGAGAGAGTTGGGGTTGTTCAGTCTGGAGAAGAGAAGGCTCCGGGGAGACCTTATTGCAGCCTTCCAGTACATAAAGGGGGTTTAGAAGAAAGATAGAGACAGACTTTGTAGCAGGGCCTGTTGCAGTAGGACAAGGGGGGCGAGTTTTAAACTAAGAGAGCGCAGAATTAAACTACATACAAGGAAGACATTTTTCACAATGAGGGCAGCGGACCACTTAGCACAGGTTGCCCATAGGTGGTGGATGCCCCATCCCTGGAAACATTCAAGGTCAGGTTGGACAGGGCTCTGAGCACCCTGATCTAGTTGAAGCTGTCCCTGCTCATTGCAGGGTGGTGGACAAGATGACCTTTAAAGGTCCTTTCCAACCCAAAGATTCTATGATTCTATAACCATAGTCAAGTTCAGGAACTATGTAGCCACTTTACAATTATGAATGTAACTGATCCTAAGTACATTTTTAGGCCAAAGAGAGAATCCTTAAAACTTTCTTCTGCATAAACAATATGAAGAGACAAAAGTTATTTTCTTTTAGAAAGGACTTTGAATATTAAAATCTTTCAGGGGACTAGAGTGCAAAATAACAGATGTACTAGTGAGAATCCACAAATATCCAGTTTTAGTTTGCACTAGTTAGTTCAGAGAAATAGCTTTCATATGTAACAATACATTAAGATCAAATAATTGTAATGTAGTTAGTTCATATATGGATAAGCAAAACTTAGCTCTGGTAAAGGATAAAAATCAAGCCAACCTAACTACATGAAGTACTGCACACTAAGATTTGAGTCTAATTTGTACCGACTTCTAAATAAGCAGAAACTGCAAAACTTTCTGTGCGGTATTGAGAAGACTCATGAAGCCTTTCTGCAAAATGGGGTAGTAGCCAACAGTCTCATAACTTGTTTGCACAAGTCCAAAAGATCAGGAATATCAGGCAATAGCCCTATTCCAACAGTGAAATCTTCATGGTAATTGACTAACTCCCAATGACAGACTGGAGTTGCTACTTAGTGGTAAAGAAACATACCTCAAAAAAATCAAAGATTAATTCCAAGTTATCTGGCTCCATGGTTTGTATTGTGTATTCAATCCATCGGTCTGGCTGCAAAGCATAACCACAGTCTGGCTGGGAGTGTCGACATTTATATTCGTTGTTACTTATTAAAGAGAACTCCACAGTGTTTGCCATTTTCTGAGGAACAGTAGGAGATGTTTTTTCTTGGCCCTCTTCATCATCTTCATCTTCCTCTAGGCCTTCTAGAGTCAGTTTTACTCTACTCAACCAGAAATACAAAACAAATGATTAAGTCACAGAATTGTCTTTAGAAACACTAAAGAATTTGAAAGAAACTTGAACAGAAGCTCATACAACACAAGAACTCTTCTCAACCCAGGACAGCACTGTACACAGTGGGTCCTCACATGAGTCAGAGTTTGCAGCTGTTGTCTAAAGCTTATTTTAGTCATATTTAAGTCCTCAAGTCACTTCTAAAACTGGAAACCTGAGGAAACGTGAAAATTTTACTAGTGGTCTGAGAAGCAGCACTCCACCAAACTAACAATTCGGGCTGCCAAACAGAAAAAGCCTTTCTCCACAGATAATTGATACCCATAATGCTGAAAGGCTTACGAAAAGCACTGAAAATAGCAGTAATCCTGAAGATCAATACCTGAACGTTGGTGGCTGCTGATAAGCACACACACAACTTTAAGTGTCTCTGGACATCAATAAGGCAGATAAATGTATTCTGTTGGACATAAACAAGACAGTCTGAAGTAATTAGTAAGTCCCTTGAGAAATCCTAAATAATAATTTAAAAGTGAACTGAATGTGATATGTGATTTCTGAAAAATCCTGGACTGAGAGGAGTAAGTCTCTCCCAAGACTCAGAATTCATTATTATACAGAGCAAACCTTCCCCACAGAATTAATTATGCCAGTGATGGAAGCATACACATAAGTCATCCAAATCCCTTTCTGAATCATCTAAGTAGCAGATAAAATAGAGTTATTTAGTTAGATGCCAATTCACTAGTAAAACTGAAGTTGTATGTCAGAAACAATTACAATCACAGAAACCCTTTACACTAAATCCACATTCTTAATACCCTCATTAAAAAAAAAAAAGTCATCACAACACAGACCTCCACAAACTTGAAAAATTATACTGCCATAGCAGGTGGCAGTCACAAAAACTACCTGGGCAGATTTAACTTTTTAGGCAGAGCATGGAAAACAGTGCGCTGATTTTAGCTGGAATAGAGTTAATTTTCTTCATAGAACCCCGTACGGGGCTATGTTTTGGATTTGTGTTGAAAACAGTGTTGATAATACAGAGATGTTTTCGTTATTGCTGAGCACTGCTTACACAGCTTCAAGGTCTTTTCTGCTTCTCATGCCACCCTGCCAGCGACCAGGCTGGGGATGCACAAGAAGCTGGGAGGGGACACAGCTGGTACAGCTGACCCCAACTGACCAAAGGGATATTCCAGACCACATAATGTTATTCTCAGCATATAAAAATGGGGGAAGAAGAAGAAGAATGGGGGGGTGAGAGAAATGGACACATTCAGAGTAATGGCGTTTGTCTTCCCAAGCAACCATTTCACATGACTGTTTCTTGGGAGATGGCTGAACACCTGCCTGTCCATGGGAAGTAGTGAATGAATTTCATGTTTTGCTTTGCTTGTGTGCGTGGCTTTTCCATTACCTATTAAACTGTCTTTATTTCAGACCGTGAGTTTTTTCACTTTTACCCTGCCGATTCTCTCCATCATCCCACTGGTGGGGGGAGTGAGCAAGCAGCTGTATGGTGCTCAGTTGCCAGCTGGGCTTAAACCACAACACAGAGTATCTAATAAATACATCCAGTTTATCAAGTTTAGATGTCAAACATCTAATTTAGACAAGGATCAAGTTTCAGAAATTGCTCTCTCTCTACCTGCTATAACATAAAAGGAA
Organism: Phaethon lepturus; assembly: GCF_000687285.1. Classification (NCBI taxonomy): domain Eukaryota; kingdom Metazoa; phylum Chordata; class Aves; order Phaethontiformes; family Phaethontidae; genus Phaethon; species Phaethon lepturus. The sequence goes on along the minus strand of NW_010528257.1, from coordinate 20,956 downwards.
AAATTGCAAAGCTCTAGAGAAGAGGATGTAAGTATTTATTTAATATAACATTCTTCAATGAGAATTAACTTTCCCCTATCTGCAGAGTTGGAAGTGGGAAGAGGGAAAATAAAAATAAATGTAAAAAAACCCTTCAAAATAAGGCACACAGTACAGAAGTAACTCCTAGGTTAACTGAGTGATCTGTAAACCACTTTGATAGTGGTGTGCTGGAAGTTAGTCATGGTTCACAAGCTCAAAATCTGATTTCTAGCAATTAAATACAAATTTCTTTCTGGTAGTTTTTTTTTTTTTTAATTAAAGAAAACAGGGAACCATAATCCTTTCCAAACAAGAAGACAGGCTGTATGCAAGATTAGGAGAAACACTGTTAGTCTGTCAAAGGATCTGAGAACTCCTGCTCCTCTCTTTCCCATTGGTAAGGGTAACACCTGGCTAACATACTACCAAAAATTGCTGTTGTAAAAACGCATTTTTGCTGACGATTGTTAGTAGTAACAATCACCATGCATTCAGACATGTGTCAGGCTCTAGATAAGGAGAAGAGGTTTTTATACATCTCTACTCTCTTTTTCATTGTTCCACAAAAAAAGATTATGAAAGGCACAGAAAACAAGCCTACACCACACACTACAACAATATGTGCTAGGATAAAGTTTGGCAACCACAGAACTCCAAAAAATCCACGCAGGAAGGAAAGGTGGGGGGGGGGGGGGTGTTAACACCGGTTACCTACTGCTTAACTTGTGCTGTCACATCTGCTTTATGCATATTTAATAGCTTAGTAACTATCAGAAAGCCAAGAACTGAAAAGTATTAAGTCAGCAGTGAAAATAGAATAGTTTTGTTTGACTGTGTCTTCCTTTGGTGAAATAGAAGAATCTCTTTTGACACTACATAAATGATAAAATAAGGTAACAAGCATAACACTGATTTAATGTTATCACCCTGTTTTTACAAAGTTCTTAAACACCTGGAAATTGGCCTGACAGTACACTCCTATTAGCAACCTGAAATTACCTTGAAGGCTACTTTAATTAAGTAAAAAAGAAGCACTGGCATTGACAATTAACATGACATAAATTGCAAATTGAGATGAGCAGGCTCTTACCTAAACCTTGATGTTTTAAATTTCTTCTTAGATATCACTACAGGTGGTTTCTCAGAATAATGCAGACGTAATCTTATTTCTGTTTGACATGTCAGCCACCCAGCATCCACAGTTTCAATACCATCTATCAAAAATTAAACAAGAAGTAGAAAACATTTTAATAACTTTTTTCTAAAGGGAGATCTAGACAGTTTAATACACAAAATATAAATACAGTTCCTCTGACACCATCTTCCAGACAATCCTCTTTATCACCAGCCTTAATCAATAATATTTCCAGAGCAACAGTTGAGTGCATCCTTTCACTTGTCTTTTCTGACCTACCCAAAATAGACAACAGATACTGCAGTTGTTTGCTGGCTTTTAACGGTATTAAATAGGACCAATGATCCTCACCAGCTTCACATGTAAACTGTCTGCAAGGGAGCACTAAATATTCCAGTGTTAATTTATTTATCATATCAAGGGCTAAGTTAAAGTCTCCAAAGGTAAACACAATATTCCCTTGTCCTGGGATCTCTCAATACATGGAATAACACTGAAAGAAACTCTAAAGATTCATATGCAGCTTGAGACTCGCTGTTTCTATTGAGATACAGGTCTCAAATTAGCTCATCATAATCAATGCCAGTAAAGCAGCATGGAAAATCTGCAGGACAGGATACAGCAACAGATACAATGAGGAAACAAAGCATGGAGGAGAATCCTCAACCTCACCATCTGAACAAGGAAAGCCTACAAGCAGGATGGCCAGAAGGCACAAGCTGCCAGACTAGGTGCTGAAGCAGAGCCTGCAGTTTTGAGTTCTTACCAAAATGTATCATTCGATGAGGGTATGAAGAAAAATGGAAAAGCTTTAAGACACGATGTATGAGACATGACAAAGAGTTACCTTAGGCACCAAGGGATTGAGCATTAAGTGAAAGGTGGGTTAGAACTGCCAGAAGCAAGACATACGCACGCACAAGAACAGGAGATTTGAGCCTATGAGAGGTTTTGGCAGTTACATACCCAACGGAAGAGGCAGATTATGTATACTTACTATAAGTGATAATATTTTTTCTAGGCAGGAAGAGTTTTTTCTCAGGCTAGGTTTTAAGAGAAAGTTAACAGTCTATTCTGTATTTCCAAAAAATACATGCTCTTGATCTAAAGTTTGCAAATTTCAACCTTTAACATTAGCACACTGACAATATTTCAACTCTTCCTAGGAGTCTTGTATTAACATTAGAAAGGATTACAGCCTGAGAGTGAATTCACAAATGCTGGATACAAAAATAACTGTATATCACTTACATGCAATTCCTGTCAAAAAACTAATTTAGTATTTCAAATATTTTTCAACTGCAACACTTGATCTTCTTAAAATTAAATACATAGTAAAGAGAAAAGATCAACGTATCTCACTTACTACGGATTCCAAAGTATCCATCATCAATAGTAATTTCGTTTTCTAGAATTAAAAGGAGGGAAAAAGAATGAAAGAAACTAATTAGTATTCACGTTATAAAGAATCATTGCCAAGTTAAATTAATTCTACTTTTCCAGTTCACTTCTAAAAGGTATATCTAAGAAGACAGTATGAAAACTGAGACAAAGAATAAGCATGTTTATTGCAACCTTCTATAAAGCTTTTCCCCCAATTTATGCTTTTGCTTTGTTTCTGCAACAAAAACCAATCAAAACACAAAATGTCCTAAGATGTTTTACCTGAAATAATCTGACCTGAAAAAAAGCAAGAAGGTTGCATCATTTCCTAGTTTGCTGCAATATTTTACTGATAACTACATCCTACTAGAATCTAAGATGCCTTTCTTGTTAGTGTCAAAGACATTAAGGTTTCTTGCAAACATACAAGAAAACTGTCCTCCTGCACATTTATAGTTAAAACTTCTAAATCAAGTTAGTCACAATTAAAATGCTTATTCTGCCCACATGACAGAAACCAACCTAGGATGAAATATTCGAAACACTCATTTCACACTTACTTTTATCCTTACCCTCTATAAAGTTTTAATAATTGAAATCTTAAGGAACTAAGTAAATTCACCATCATTAACATAACTGCAGTAGTCTAAACAAATATACATTTCTCAGAACATAAATCTTAATAAAATTTTGTCTCTACAGCCATTAATCGTCTTTTTTTTTTTCCTAAGAAGAATCATGGGCCTGCTCTCAATTTTTAATAACCACATGCAACAATTTGGGATCATAATGACCAAGTGCTAGCATCCTGGTTTTGCTGCATTTTCTTAAAGGCTGCTTATAAAGCATTGAGTATTACTTGGGGGGGTGGGGGGTGGGTGGAAATCCTAACTGGAATGAAGTTATTCAAATGTAGAGATAAAAGTCTAGACCCTAACAGAGGGTAGGCTGCTTCCCTAGTCAATTACTGACAAATACAGAAACATAATCTTGTTACAGGAACAGAAACACTTAACTAATTCAATTGAAATTTAAAAAAAAAAGGGGGGGGTGGGGACCGTGATCATGGTACTATTCATGATTAACAAACAGTTTAGTTAATACCAGCTTCTTTCTAACAGAAATATTTTTTCAATGCATCAGAAGGTATAAATACTATTAAAATAGATGTAAACTCCTAAGTGTAGAGGAAATAACATTTTTCATATCCTAGGAACGACAGCGCATAAAACATGCTATCGCATAGCAACATAACAAATCTAAATTACAAGCTACATTCAAAGGTTATTTCAGTCACTCTTAAAAAAAAAAAAACCTTTTTCCCTGTTCAGAAAAGCAGTAGGAACTTGTATGCAAGTCTGCATGCCACCTTTTCTTCCAGCAAAATAAATTTCTGCTAAATTGCCAGGTAAATAAGCCGATTCATGTTTCTATTTACATTAATCCATTTATTTAAAGAAGCCTAATTAAGAATTTTTGCTTTAAAATTTTACTAACGAAATAGTAGTTAAATAAAACCAGCAGTGACTTCATACCCTCCCCCTCCCCACATTTTCTCTGAAAAAAATAATATGGATCCTTAGTCTCAAAGAAGCTTACAGAAAATTGTTACAATTCCAAATTAATAAAAAAACCAACCCACATAATCTTAAGGATGGCAGCAAAGAATTTCGTATCCACTCCATTTTTAAGCCACTTATTTATATATGTATTTTGAGAGTAAGGCCCATGTTGTGCAAAGAAAAAGTTTATACGTCCAACACATTAATAAACTTCAGTATTTTAAAACTATAGTTATCAATTCCTCTAAACCAATGTGCAGCATAGTAGCAACCTTATGCATATGCCTCAAACAGATGCAGTTGATGCCCATACCTAAAGGGGTAATTGATCGTGGTTGTAGATGAGTCTCCCACATGTGAACTATGACTTCGCAGGGACCATCGATAGTCTGTAATTTAAAAGTTAAATGTCTGCAATAATTTCTTTTGTTATATCTGATTTTCTACCCATGAAGCTGTTTGGGATGGTTGTGAACTAAACTTAGAGATTTAAGAAAGAAAAAGAAGGAGAGGAAGAGAGAGAGGGGGACAGAAAGAGAGAATCAAAGGAAAAAAAAAAACAGAACAGGCTTGTTTCTTACCCCTGCAACTGCTGATGACGCAATCTGATGCGTCAGGTATACATATGACAAAACTTGTGACACAGTCTGACAGGGTGGAGAAGTTACATGGAATTATTAAATCCTTACTGCTTACAGCTACTCCACTGGACTACTTTAGTTTCCTTCTGATACAAAAAAACAAAGTGCCTCTGAACTTATTAAGTGTGCTCACTTTTTTCTGAAGCTACTACAGCAATAATGTATTAAAATACACACATCTCCCACATCTCTAATTCCAAACAGCACTCAGCATCTATTCATGCAATTAACAGTTGCAGGGGTGGGTTCTCTTTCAAAATTTGCTTGACTAATTCAAAGTCTATAAAACACAGTTATTTTAGTTGTAGTACAGAAGAGCAAGTTATTTACCATCTAATTAAAACATAAATACTTGGAATTTTGCTGCCTCAAAAGGAAAAAGACACTGATACAACCCAGCTGGACAGCAGTGAAGCCCCTGAAAGTCTATTCCATTTGAAGCAGGATAAATTAGATTCTTGCACCAAAAAAAAATTTACTGTCCCTCAAAAGACTGAATTTGTTGACAGACATAGCCAAGACTCAGATATATAATCAGAACAGTAACTCAATCCCTTCTTTCAGAACAATTTAAGTTTGAAATAGCTTTCAAGTTTAAAGCTTTTAGGTAACTGCTGGCTAACAACAGAAAGAATATGCCTGATTCCCAGCTCAGTCACCCTAAGAAGTTTCCCTTAACATTGTGTGGTTGTTGCTATCAGTCATAAAAGAACCACTGCCAAACAGCTGCAGAGTGGGTCATTTTGGTGTTTTGGGCCTAAGTAACTCCTACTTCCCAAAAGACTTGCTACTACTGCCAGAGTCATATAAGGTTCAATGCCAATTTGTCCCAGTGCTACACGTTTTTGTTTATATAGATTTCAGATCAACAGGGACATCCAGACAAGCTTCAAACTCAACAGTATAATTACAAAGTACCGTTTGTTATCTTACAGCTCACTGAACAAATTCTTTAGCAGCAGATGGGATTTCTTGATATACATCAAACACATTTCATCTACTATGCTTTTGGATGAATTAACAGCAAACGCCAAATACTTAAAAAGCACTCAGTAAGATGGGCTTTCTCTGTGAATCTTGGCTAAGAGCAATTCAATTTTTCTAATAAATTCAGAGGCATCTGTTCTTTAGGGTCATGTCAGAATAAAATATATATGCTCAAAGTCCTGCTTTAAAGACAGAATGCATGTAAATATAAATAAAATAACTTGATACTATTGTTTTCAGTGTATTCCTGTTAATAAGGTAGTTTTACTTCCCATCTTCTCACTGCTGCCCCAATGATCGCTCTTACGGACTTCTAGAAAAGTAAATAATGAGAAGTTTCTTCCTTCTTGCACAGTACATCCACACTTGCATGTCACAATCTCAGTTTCTGAAGCTGAAACCTGTGTTTGCCAGCAGGGAGCCTACCATTTCCTAACACCATGCAGGCTTGCAAGCTCTCCAGCAGCGACTCCCATGAACACATACAGAACCTGTAGCTTGCTTAGCTGGTGAATGTAAGTCTATCCTAACATGAGTAAGCTGTTTTCTTCTAAAGGAAAGCAAGTTTTTTCCTTGTAGAAGCCTACAATCTTGTATTAAAATACCAATACCAGTTTATTTCTTACACTACTGTAAATGTACATTTTAATTTTACGTTCTAAAATTATGAATGAGAATTTGAGTAACATTATCCCAACAATAAGTACAACACGCTAGATACATTCACCAAAATTTCACGCCCTGAAAGGAATACAGTGGGCCGATTATGCATTTAATCCCAGGAACCCTCAACACTTTCTATATTAAGAAGAGCCAAGCAAAGCTACCTGGAAAAAAAGGGCAATGGATTAGAGCACAGGCACGGGCATGAGTGAGAGCCTTCTCACAGTCCTTGCTCAGACCATCTTTGCATTTACAGGTATTTAAATAATGTTTTAATTACTGTAACAGAAGCCATTGTTACAATGCAGTTAAAACGCTGATGTAATTTCACTGGCATATGCTGACCGTATCTGAATAGCCCATTTCACATCAGCCTGTAGCAGAACTATATGATGTATCATCAATATTCATAATATGCTAATGTTACCTAAAAAGCCAGCCTCTGCTAGGACAGTCTTAAAACAGCACCTACCCAAATGTCACATCAAGTATCCCAGCAAGATTATAGTAAGTAGCACTGGATGGCATGAATATCCTCTCTGCTAACACACAGATTTTTTTTTTTTTAAAGCACATACATAAAAATTATGTTGCTTGATTTATATTTAGCTGAACATCTGATGCAATTTTAAAGCTCTTAAAAGGACATTCAAGAATTTTCTAAAAAAACTCCTCTTACACTGTCAGAACCTGGGGGGTGTTTAAATAATTATTTAGAAGTCCAGTTCCAAAGATCCAAAACGACACAGAGCAGGCATTAGGAAAAAAATATGATCTTAAGAAACACCACACAACTACATTTATCCAACTGCACTTTACTTCTTTAAATTATGTTTCAAGAACGTGAAACAACTAAATTAATTAGATGCTGGATTTCCGACAAAAACATCTCTGGACTGGACACAGTAACAAAGCACAAAACCAAATCAACCAACCAAAGCCATTCAGCCATCATAACTGACTTTGCAAGGCAACAGCACATACAAAAGTCACCTGCCAGGAAGTCCTGGGCTAAATAGAGATTTTATAGCTCTAGTATTTCTGATAACAATTTAACATACAACCTGCTATCTCAGCACAGTCATGGCAGAGGTGTTCCTTTGTTATTATCAGGTTAACCATGGGTTATTAGTCTAGCAAAAGCTTTTCTAAAGCATTCTGATATTAAAGAAATTACTGAGTCTAGACCTAAGTTTCACCTTTATTATTATATTTCAGGCACTAAATAGATTTATTTAAGTTTTAGAAAAGTAAATTGAAGTCTCATTTGAAACCTCTATAACTAAGCAATATTCTCAGAAGTGTGAAAAATGTTCACCACTCCAGTTTTAAAAGTCCTGCTACCTGCACAGATAGCTTAGTTATTTCACACTTTCCTTGAAAGAAATAAGCCTAAACTTGCATGCTTATTTACTTTTGGAAAAAACAAATATAGAATAGCTTAACAAAATAAGGTATATATTTTCTTTACTAAGGTTTTCAAATATGCATTATGCAAACAGTACCTATTAAAGAATTCTCCTAAAACATATGATATACACAAGACTTAAATTCCAGATAAGGGAGTTGTGGTTCTCCACCTCCCCCCAAGAAAACAGAAGGTTATGTGTAGAATAAAACATGGGAAGGTCCTCACAGTAAGGCAACTGGTACTGGCCTATGTTTAAGAAAAGAACAAACCTCAACCAAAATAGTTTAAATTACTGTCTTATTTCATCAAGTGTATGTATTTACTTTTCTTTTAAAATGCTTTAGGATGACTCTTATGTTATCATTAAGATGTTTACATACTCCTGCTTTTACTATGTTGTAAAACTAGTATGCAGGAGCCAAGACCTGCACCAATTTTATAGTTAAATGTTTATTGTATATACATTAATTTATTTGTATTCCTACAAATATTCTATAAATGTTATTACGTATTAAAAAATTCTATTTGCACAACCAAATCAGTTAACACCAAAATGCTTCAGTGAAAACAAACCAAACTTCTGATGACATTGTACTATCCTTCAAGCAAAATAATTTCACTGAGATTAAATAACTTTCTTTTTTTAAATGGAGGCGAGAAAAATACTTCCGTATCTATTTTTTGTCCAAAATGTGAATTATTACATGTATTGTCACATCTAGCCTGCAGCAATATTTTGGATAATATGAGAACTATCATTTCACTGTGTAAATGTGTTATCACTCCCAGTTTTGCCTCTGTGTCCATCTCAAGCATATTCAAAGATGCTGCTGATATAGAAAAGAAGGGAACAGTAACTTCAGCTGGATCTGTCTTCAGCAGGATTATGTGGTGTCAATTTCATATATTCAGACTTAAACATATATCTAAGACTAACCATGTATTTAAGTTATCCTACAACAGGCCATGACACACAAAATTGCACTGATATAAAAAGCTAACAGTGTCTTAAGGATCATATATTGCAAGCCTATCAAATTTAGGAGACAAATCACATGCAATGCCTAATGAAAAAAAAATACTGATATAAAAATATTCAGAATAATTTAACTTAGTATCTTTTCCTTATCAGAGTTGTTAATGCTGAAGTCCTCCATATAGCGTCTCATTTATACTATACTGTGCATTATATTCAGTTGGTTCCTGCTTTTTCATTGTTCTTCAAAAAATTTACAAGAAGAGGAATAAAACATTGTAGCTGGAACTCTTTTCTTCAAAACATATGTTGTAAGAAAAAGTCCTGTGCACTTAACAGGTACAGGCTAGAGACCGCTAAGTGGATAACCATGTACCCTGGCAATTCACATACTTTGTTTTTAAGGGTGGTTTTCTTTTACCCTCCTTTTTATATACAGTAGCTATTTATGCTGGTATTCCATAAAATTTATACTTACCTTGGCAGACTCTGCATCACACGGTACATAAAGCGTGCACGATACAGAGCACCTACTTAAAGAAACACACTCACCAATACACATTGTAAACTTTTTCAAAAGTTAAAACAGAAACTGTGTTGTCTATGAGCACATTTTCTGCCAATCTGTTCTCACGACGTGTGCTTTTTCTAGTGTGATATTGCTTACATTTTAAGCTTAGGGGCATTTGTGAAAAATGCAAGAGTCCTATCAGAGCTGCTGGGCTGTAAGAACTGATCTACTTGTGGCCTCACTTTGACCTCAGAAAAAGAAATCTGTTACTGGCCTTCCCTTCTTTTGCCTCAGAATAACAATTTAAACATCAGTTTCAAATTAGACTATTTCAAATGCTGTAATGAAAAAACAGAATGCAGTCTCATGTGTTTCATTTAAAATTAGTATCCTTCACTGAGATGGTAACTCTGTCAGGTATTTTTTCAGTGAAAGAAAGCCTAGTTCAGCTGACAAAAAAAAACTTACATGCTCTTGACAGTAATTTAAAATATTTAAATGGCATAGACCAGATAATTCTGTAACTCCTTTGCAAATTTAGCTACAGCCTTCATAATCCCAATTTCAACGAAGAACTAACTCCCAAGGTGAATAGCTACAGGATATTAATAGAGTAAGACAAACAGCAAGGAAAACTTTAAATGGGTTACTTCTTACAGTTATTACTTACTAAGAAAAACAGTTAAAGAATAGCTGCTTATTTTCCAAAATCAGTCCAAGTTTTTTCTGGATGCAGTCTCATCCCTAGTCTGAAGAACTTCCCCCTTACCCTAGTACAATTTCTACAGACCAGTATACAGCCACATACATTCATCTCACATGCAACTTTGACATCCATACCTGTAAAAACACTTCTGTGTCTATCTCCTGGGGGTTTTTCCCCCCCAGGTCATGCAAATACCGATACATAAATGTAGAGAAAACACTGGGATGCCCCATTCCTTGTTTTACCTTTTCATTCCAAGAGATTAACATGTTAATTATGCAGCACAAAAGCTAGTTAATAATTCTCATGCTTCACCAAAAAAACCCTGCAGTAATTTTAAAAACTGTAGTAGGCTAGGCAAATTTAAATACACCTGCTCACACTAACCATTTTCTCCTGCTACTGCTTGCTTCCATGCTAGAGATCCTTATCCTGCTGAAGTCCATACTCAATTGTAAGTATAGAAGTTGCTACAGCTCCACTATAACTAGCGAGAACTTCACTGTATCATTTAAGCTTTATAATAATGTCAGGCATTCCACTACCCCTGGAATTTTTAAAAACACTAACACTGGTAAAAGAGAGAAGACAATTTACCAAAAATAATTAAAAGTTAACAGCATATGGTCATGTACTTCCAGAATTGAACAGCTTGTATTTCCACAAGTATTTTAATGTTTCATACGTGGCAATTTAAGATTTATGTCTAAAACGTCAAGTTTAACTCAGAAAATCCTTGCTATTTCAAATAAGGGAATTTTTTACTAAGGATGAGCAAACTTAAATCAGAAAAGGTTGTACATACCTTAGGTTCTAGGAAGTATCCTTTAAAATACCGATACCGAACAGGAACTCCTCTAGGAAGCTCTACAGTAGCTTTCCATAATTGACTGGGGGCGAAACACAAAACAGTTTCAAAATGCAGCCTAACAGTCACCTCAGGCATATGTCTGTCCTAAGAGATAGTCTAAAATGAAGTTTAGTGTATTGCTGCAAGGAAAAGATTTTACAATGTAACTTAGCCAAACATGCACAAAGCACAATAAATACTTAGAACTGAAATTGTACTTTCTAATCTACAGATCTGAAGAGCCCAAATGCAGCAAGAATTCTCATCCTCATTTAACAGATGGGGAAAACATGATGAAATAATTCAGAGACTCATCCAAGATCACACAGCAAGTCACTGACAGAATTATAAATATACCCTGTGAGCCTCGTTTTCCAGCATCATACAAACAGCGATAGGCAGGACGCCATTTTAAAAAAACACTGAATTCCTCCGCTGCATTTAAATTTTCTTCATATACACTCGTTTATATACACGCAAACCACTTAAAGAGTTTTAATGCAAGTCTCATTTTAAATAATCTCCCCGTTTCTTTATAGCTACAATAACAACTTGTACAGGTTAAAAAGAAAGTAAACACTATAAACATCTCCTACAACTTGTTGTATAGTTATGGGACTGAGAATTATCCATAGCAGTTTCTTATTCAAAATGCCTACAACGAAACTACTGAAATATGCCAGCCACAATGGTAGAAGCATCACTTGTAACTAGAAAAGCATACCCAAGTTAAACATTTTCTTAGACACATTCCTAAGCATTCAAAATGTTCAAGGGCAACACAAGAAATTCTGTGAAGTTTTACTAACAGTATGTGTAGCTTAATAGTTTACAAACTCAGAGCCAGAATAAATTTGTTGCTCCAGAACTCCAGCTACTTCAAAGGGAACAAATTAAAAAAAAAAAAACAAAACACAGCCTTACCGATCGTCAGTTTGGAGGACCACTGCAACTTGTGGATTCCAATTTCCCAAAGCACTGCAGCTCCCGCATATTGCGAAAACCTCTCCTAAGAAAAAAGAAACCACAAACAGAAAAACCCCACAATCTTCACTACTCAAGCCTGTATGGAATTAATATGTACAACCTACACAGTCAAACCTTCAAACATTTTAAACATATGCACCAATCATCCATCTAAACCCTCTCTTTTCAGTTCAGAAAGTAATTTTGGGTGGGGGAAAAATTCCAAGAGTGTTTCCTTCACCATCATAAGGATCTCACTGAGAGAAGTGGACAACCCCAGCCCTTAAAAGGGTTGGCTTCCAAATCATCCTGCAGTAATACTATACAAAAATCTCTGAAAAATGCAGCAGGCAACTTTTCACTGTAAAATGTTTATTGTCAAGATGAACCATTTTTTTTTCTTATATACTGTCTATTTTTTAATGTATGTACACATACACACAGAGTACTAACATACATGCTTAAAACCGTAATTCTCTAAAATTCACACCAATAATCTAGAAAGCACAGACAAATAAGAGGTTGCTAACATTATTCCCAAGACAACACATCCATTTGATCTTTTTCCTGAGAGAAATAAAATGAATTTTGCTGCTATGCCTTCCATTTTTTTGATAGATATAAAAACGTAACGCTGTTACACAAAAAACCCATGAAACACACTCTGTCTACCCTAATGCATACATACATACAGAAAGGAAGAATCCAAAAAGATTACAATAGTATAAGAATGCTTGATTCTAGGATATTCAAGAGTTAACATTAACATCGCAACCCTTGTTTTTAACATAAAACCTGTATGTATATGACTGTAAGAACAAAAACAACAAATACAAATGGAAAGGACAAAATAGTATTTTGCTTTTACAGGGTTTCAATAATATTTTTAGACACAAGACAAAAATATGTTGCAGAAGGAGAAAACGTGAAGGTTTAAAGTATATTTAGGTACCATCTGCTTAATCTTTTAATCTTGCTATGCAAAATGTAAAACTACCAGAGTATTTGAGCAACTTTTAAACAAAATGTAATAAAAACAATACTGACATTCACTTCAGCCTCTAATATGAAATGCCTAAATGTAAAGTTTCAAACAAAGTCACCCTTAAACCAAAGCAGGCATAGGGAAATTCAGCATGATCTTTTACCTCTAAGGAGGTACAGACAAAGAAGTCAGCCTCTGAACATTCTTCTATTCAGTTGTCTTCTAGTGAAATCATACAAAAAGGAGAAAGCATGATTTGGGTACCTGGTACTGATGGTCCTCTTACTTCAAAAGTGACTTGAGAAGAGGTCATACTTGCAGAACTTTTGTCTTAGGATAGCTGAACCCTCCTGTAGTGGGAAGAAAAAGATACTACATTTCAGGAACAATACAGTACATCTGTTCTGTCCAAAGTAAGAGGAAACTCAAATCCCACCACTTACAGGGAAGCAAGCCACTAGTGATGTTACTGTTTGAGTGAGCAGTAAAAATAGAAAGGTCTTTAAAACCAGCAGCAGCCACAGGAAACAGCATCCAGCTGCAGAAGACAATGTTGCAACACCGGCATGAGAAAATGATGACTATTTAGACTACTAAATCAAATACCATATGCAAGTATCAATATCAGTATCAACATCAGTCTTAAGCTGAGATTTTTCAAAAACCTCTGTTTTGACTAATTTTGCTCCAGAAGAGGCCACATAAGTCATTTAAGATTATGATCTTTGGCAAGCAATAGCTTCTGACTGTCTCCCTATGCTATTCCTCAGCTCCTCTTCAAAACACAAGAAAGGTTTCATAAATAAGCACTACCACCTTGAAAGAAAAAGGGGAAGAACCCATGATAGATGACAGCTATTTGCTGTCACAGGCAACAAGTTGTTCATCACCTTGGATTTTGCTCCCCTACCAATACTTCCAGCCTTTCACATGGAACTATAAGCACCAAGCAGTCTTCAAAACACCACAGCAGAAAGGGACTGCCTATAGCCTCCTGTAGCCAGGACTGACCCTGCTTCAACTTTCTAGCCTCCTCCAATACACAGTAACTTGATGGAAAAAAGCTGGCAGAATCCCACTTTCCCCATTACAGCAGAAACACTATTGATGTAAAATATTCCTTTACATTATTTATGAAAGTAGTAGTTACATCAAAGTCCAAGTCCAGATGTTGCTAGACTGTCATCACCAAAGTATACTCCTTTGGACATGGGCAGTAAAATACACTAATTATATGCAGAATTAACTTTGCAATGCTCTCAACCAATCCATTTCTTTCTTTCACTGCAGGTTTTGTTTTTAAACCAAGCAAGTAGAATGTTTTTATCGCTATTTTTGAGCTGGACAAAAGCACTTTATTTCAGTACAATGTCAATCAGCAATCCTTTAGTAACAGCTTTAATAATAACAAAAAGAACTAACAGCACTAGAGAACAATCTACCTTTCATTAGCTCTACTACAAGCCCTTGCCTTCAAAGGCCACAGGGCAGTTTAACAGATGCCTTCAGAGCAAGAAAAGCTAAAGGAAGTCAGATACCAAGTGGTGTGTGTGGGGGAAGCTCATAATCAATCCTCATTCCTCCTGGGCAATCAAAAAGTTGTTTAAGGTCTGAAGTTTAAACACCTACAATTTTTTCTTCTGGCTCTTCTCCTCCTCTCTTAATCCATTCCTTTTTTAACTATTGCTGCCTTGACTTTACATTCTTTTTTCTCCTCCTTTATTTCCCTCTCTATGTCAAAGGAGATCACTTTTCAGTAGTAAAAAAAGAGCAAGAAAATTGTAGAAATATAGATGTTTCTGGTCATAAATTCCTATTCTGCATGTAATAACTTACATCTTTTGTAAGTAAAACTTCCGTAAATTATAAAGTACCAAACTACTGAAGCCAGAAATAAGCACACTTAATAAACATGAATTTCATGAAGGGCACACCCTTTATGAAGCTCTGTCATGTGTGTGTCATTAGGTGGTCTGTATGTTAACAGTGACACATTCTAGCACTTATTTTTAGCAGTTATTTATAGACACAGAAGTGCAGCATGTTCCAGTGCTGAAACTAAAATTGGACTTGTGAAACTGGTCCAGTATGACACAAAAATTTCAGTTTAAAGCAGAGAATATAAACTACTAGTGTGCATATATGATGACACTGTTCAGGGCCTTGGCTGTATTCACCGATTGTCCTTGCTTGGATGCCCTTTAACCAAAAAGGCAGAAGAGCCAAAGGGGAGATGAAGTAGGCAAAAATGCCTGCCAAAGACTACAAAGCAAGTAAGTGACAGCTGTTTCTCAAAGCAAGAACAGGCTTTTGCTTTTTAAAAAAAAAAAAGCTGTTTGCAAAGCTGATTCAACATGATTCAAAATTAAACTTGACCAAAACCAGCATGCCTGTCATACTCCAAATTAACTAACTAGTCCATTCCTAGAGAAAATCTGAAATCCTGTTAAGTCTATAAAGCTTTTAGTTAATACTGTAAAAATTCTATGTACCTACTTGCAAGACATCTGCGGGCTTTTCTAAACCGCCTAGCAAAAGAATATTACTTTTCTACATAACAGTAGTTAATAGTAAGGAGATTTTGATAAACTTACTTTGTAAAGCTGTCAAAATTCTGCTCAAAAGACATTTTACCTCAAAGACCTACTCAACCTGCTCAAGGGATGTATATCACAAAAAAACCTCTAGTCTACATCACCACACACAGGCATGATTTTTCCAGCAGAACTGCAGCTACAGTTATTGCACTTATATTCACATTTTGGGTCAAAATACTACCCCTCATTTTGAAGAAACATCTTTTCTAGCAGAGCATTGTATGTAAACATACAGCAAGGAAAAAAATAGGTCTGCTTTTTGTTAATGAATCAAGCCTATGTTGTGTACTATCATACAGTTATAAAGCACTCTGTACTTTCAAGACTTGATATGAAAATGCTTTATTTCAGGGAAAAAAGCGGATGGTTCCTGAGAAGAGGGAGTAGTTTAATTCCCAGGCAGAAATGGCAAGAAATCCTAGACAACCAAATCCTCTGACCAGCAGGTGTCAGCCGATCTTTTAAACCCTGATATTCCTTCCTTCAGTCTTTCAGTACTGCCTCATCAAAGCTGATGGAGAATAACAAAATCCTCTCTGCTCCCCACACCTGTAAAGATGGACTGTTTGGGAAAATATAAAGAATCCTCAGCTCAGAGGGGTCATAATTGTCTACTCAGGGGAACTGAGACAAGACAAGTTAGAACAGTTATATTAAAAAAGTTAAATGCTTCCTAATCAGCAAATATTAACAGAGTCAACCAAGCAGATTTACAAACTAGAAGTCCTTATGCAACGACTGTTTTTAAACAGTCTTTGGGTTCAAAAGTATTAAAGCCAAATTCACATCTGTTGCAACTACATGTGTCCAAATGCTAGCCTGGCATGCAAACAATTGCCCCTCCTCCAGTGTCTCACTTCTTCCCTTTGGTCAGCTTTTATAGACTGCAACTATATGCAAGCAAGCAATGAACACTTGAATCTCAGTCATTTTCTCCTGGGAAATTGAGGTCTCCCCCCAGGTAGACATTCACACAATGATATCAGCAACTTCACTATAAAAAAAAAAAAAAAAAAAAGCATTTCTCTACCTAGAGATTCTTGCTTTTACAACAGAAACATGTTTTTTCCCCCACCATGTCACAGTTCAGGTCTCTCTCATACTATCCTCCTTTCACAAAGCAAACCCTTACCTTTCACAATCTCTGGAGGCTTCCCAAGGAGATGGTGACAGCACAGCAGCAGCACCTTGAGTCCTAGGGCTGTACTGACCTACTATATTACCTACCAAAAGCTTGACTCAGGTAACCCTCCTTCCATCGACCAACCTCACTGTATAAAACAGGCTGTCTGCAAGGCTTCCAGAGCAGGTGCAAGACCAACAGTCTAGTACGTAGCGTCATGTGCAATCTTGGTTCCCCTGCCACAAAATAAAGCTCTCCTCATGGTCTTAGATGGGAAGAAAACCAACTGAGAATCTTGCAATTTCACAAATCCACTTACTTGCCTTCATACACCCAAAAGAAAAGCAACAAAGATTTTAAGCATAGTATCCTGCAGGCTGAATGGAAGAGGGGGAAAAAAAAAGTACTCTTTATTCTAATATTGCTTGTAAAGCTTTCCTTTCACAATTTTCTCCTCTTCATGCGCACCTAAAGGAGTACAAGACTGACGGGAGTTAACATACTCCCCTGAATAATAGAGAACCCAAGCTCTCCCCTCCTGATTCTAGCAGGGCACTTCTAGAAGACGCAGGCAAACAGCCATGGACCCCTAAAGGCACTTGGAAGAAAAGACAACATTTCAGGCTCATCTTCCAGCATCACACACCATCAACTATTAATGTATCACAAAATATCATAGCTTTCCTCTGAAATGAGGTAGCAAAGTTCATCGTGGATAGGGAAAACAGAGATAACTTTCGGTTGTAGTCAAAACACACCAGAAGATGGATTTAACAATTCCAAGGTTGAAGTCCATTTGAACCTTTTGGTTTAGAGGTTTGGTGGTATATAAAAACCCTTCACAACCCTGGAGCTTTAGTAGATCATTTCCACCCCCGCCCCTTAATTTCCTTAACCTTTCCAGCATATTCTAAGACATATTGGCTGTTTGCTGTCCCATATATTATACTCAGTATTTCATGCTTATATAAATACACATCAAGTAAACTGGGATAGTCCTGGAATATAATAGCCTAGCTTGAAAACACTGAACAAATTTTAGGCTCATAAAAATTCACAGCGTTCATAAAGCCAGATGACATGTCTCTCAATACAAGTGAGATTTTTAATAGGAACTCAAATGGGTGTACGAGGCTCTGACTTCTAATGCTTTAAAGGCAATGTTTGACACAGGCTTGAAGTACAATGTGATAATTTTTTTTCTACTGCAGAAACTTGCAAGCCTGAAGGCCTTGAACTTTCTTTTTGTTGTATGGACAGGCAGCTTTCAAAATTAGGCAGGAAACTCTTTAGGCAACAATATTAAGATAGATATGAATGAAAAGCTGACTTTATCAATGGTAAGTTGGCTGCAAGGGCTGCAGAATGACTGGTTATACTTAGCACTAGAAGGAAAAATACTCATTGACATCTACTGGG
The DNA here is from genome assembly GCF_000687285.1 of Phaethon lepturus. NCBI lineage: Eukaryota > Metazoa > Chordata > Aves > Phaethontiformes > Phaethontidae > Phaethon > Phaethon lepturus. The sequence continues at coordinate 3,020 of NW_010528257.1, read as the reverse complement.
GGAAGACAGGGAAGACAAACAGAACAAGCCTCAGGAAATTCTACACTAGCTTTCTAAAGGGGCGCAGGGGGGAGATTTCTATTTAAAATAATCAGAACTCATAATAAAAATAACTCCAAGATCGAAGCAGCAGCAAAATGCCAGTCTTCCAGTACATGAAGGGAATCCAAAGTTTTCTAAGTTCCATCCTCTCCAGGATGCATCTAATGGAGTGTGAACTAAACCAACTTCATTTAAGCTCCTAGAAGTTAGATGACCCAGATCATTTGAGACCTTGACCCCTTCCATGGACTTAGTCCACTGAGGATAATCAGTACTTGGCAACATGCTGATGAGAAAGCCAAAAAGCAGCAGACTTACACGGAAATATACTGTTACATTTCTTCCCCCTCACTCCCCAAACCCTATCTAATAAACTATTAGTAGAAATTTCTGATGTAAAGCTATCAACCCAAAACTCTCTTGAGTAACATTACGTTTAAGGATGACTAGGTAATACACAACATAGATTTTTCAACAAAGGTAAAATACAGCTTATAAAAGTATCTTTTTAATGGGTGAATTTTTTTTTAAGATATCCAGGTATATAAATTTTTTATAGGTACTTAATGGAAATTTTCAAAGGTAATTACACAGACAATTAAAATGAGACAGCTAGGTATCTGGGTGCCATGATATTCCCGTAATGCATTTTAATACTTTCAAACATCTGGTTCTTAATGTAAGAATATTTTTAACCACTATATTACTGAATTTGCTTAGTTATCTGTAGAAAAATAAAGACTGTTTGTGCACAAGCAGGCTCTTTCATACCATTAGCACACATTTCATCACAGACCACAGTGCAGACCACTGGTACTGCAAGAAGTAAACATATGCTCTATTATTTCAAAATATCGGTCCATTTTTTTTGCATATAAAGATCAAAAGGGCACAAACTAAAAGGTTGCAGTATTTTTGCTTTTATTTTTCTGATTTTAAGCAGACATTCTCCACTTGAGACAGTTGGAGACACTCCACTCATGCGACATTAACATCAAGGAGAGGTCCAACTCCAGCCTGAAGCAGGGGAAAGGTGCCACAGTCCCAGCCAAGTCATTCAACAACTGAGAGTGCATGCTGGCAGGAGCGGGGCTGATGCAGGGCACCACAGCCCCCTGCAACCTCCCTCAGAAAGCCTGCAACTGAACTGCTGCCACGTACTGCAGGAGAACGTACTGTACTTAGATTTTGCGTTCTTGAAAGCTGTACTATACGCAACAGAAAATCCACCACATGTCAGATCTGGTGTTATGCTGAACAAAGAAGAGATATGAGCCTAAGCACACAAAACTGCTGTTTTAAGACACAGTTTTGTCATTTTTACTCATGTTAGAGCATTAGACTCTTGAGCATAAAAATATCAACTTGTGCAACTTCAGACTATACCTTTAATATTTAAATGATATCTATTAAAATCCAATTAAACTTCTAGTATGAAGAACAGTTTTTGTTCCTTGTGGTTGATCTTAACAAAGTATCAGAATATTATAAAGTACACCTAAAGTAACAAATTAGTAACATCGTAAAATTAAGTAACAACAGTTGCCAACACCTGGATTTTATAACAAGGTCAGAGAATATGCTTGTCAGGACATTCACTCTAACAACTGGAAGAGAATTTTTAGAAACAGCATTACAGCATCAACTTCATTTTCACCCGAACAACCAGAAGGTTCTTCCTGTCCACTCCTCCCCGCCCTGCACTCTGACTGCGTAAGAAAGGACGGCCACAAAGTCAGCAGCTCTCTCACGCTGCATTGCAGTATTAACACTGGCCAGAAAAGAAACTTGCATACAAGATTTGAATATGCTGTTCCAACCTGAAGGCAGGAATTTTACCAATAGGGCTATCCTGACATCTAGAAAGAAGCAAAGACTGCGTACCATTTCTGAAACAGAATCACATTAGTATATACCAATAGAGAAAAATATCTTTAAGATGGTATTTTCAGTATCAATTTAACTACCTGTTTGCAGGGGCAAGCCAGTGCTGGTGATCAAACACAAGATCCATATCTGACATACTGTGTTCACCTATACTGCATCTGCTTTGTTTTAAATAACAACTTAGCAGTTTTCAGTATTTCTTAAATACCTCTCCGTGTAGCAGACTCTTCTGTCTTAGCTATGTCACAGTAGTTTTGTAGACAAAGTTCTTGAAAAAGACGGGAAATGGCTGGGGCATATTTGCAAGTAAACTAGAACAGCCTCGGTTTGATTTCTCTTTGCTGAAGTGTTGTTCATTATTAACGTGGGGCTGACAAGATCTCAACCAAGTAGTAGTAGTAGTTTAGCTCTTTGTGATCATACTAACATGCCTCACTTAAAAATGACATGGACAAATAACATGTATATAATGCTCCCCACAGCTGTCAGTACTCAATACAACAACAAACACCTTTTTTAAAGGTTTTTCAAAGCCTGTGTTCATTTTATTGAGGAGCAATATGCTTTACTAAGAGATAAATTACGTGGCCGTTTAGATGAGTAGCTTCTATTCAAGACAAACAGCGCTCCCCTGATTTTTTTAATATTTTCTATCATTATTTTACAGGCAACAGTGCTAGAATGGAAATATATACAAAAGTCTGTAAGGAAAAATATCTTTTATGATAAAACTACAATTCCACTTATAAACTATTTCACTCTACCATTAACATTTAAAATATTTTGAAGGCTAATCTCCATCCAACAGTGCACACTTTGATGAATTAAAACACTAACACCCTACAAGACAAGCTATTGATTGAAAAAAGAAAGAAAAGAAAAAAAACAGGAAAATTAATCTGTGCCTCCTGCAACAGCCTGGTTAGGAAACAGATACTAAAGTTAATCTAGAGTTGTCTTACTGCTCCACGTGAGATGAGGAATACTAAAGCACATTAGTATCGTTAGTGTCTTCCCTCAGTCCAAAGCAGAGATTTGCCTTTCTTTCGAGCAGAAAGGAGGACACACAGCCCCACCGGCCGGCGCCGCAG